>NW_023411978.1:300000-548387 GCF_903995425.1 Onychomys torridus
GTTATGAAGTGTGAGAGGTAGTGGGATGAGCACCAGGCATGGGGTCAGTGGAATCTACTGTGGACTTTCTGTGGAACCACATCTCTGTGTATTTTGATCCAGTCCTTTATCTTCGGATTCATTTCATCTGCTGGAAAACCAAGGGTTAATTTAAAACATCCTTCCGGGAGGGAGGCAGAAGTGAGATCACTGTGAGTTTAAACCACCATGGTCCAGCAGTGCAGCCAGTTCAAACCAGTCAGGGCTACAAAGTGAGACCCAGTATTAAATCAATTCACGTAACAAAAGCAAGCTTCCCCAAAGAAACTCCAACAAAAACCACTTCTTATGTCTTTCCCAGCAAAACTGCCTGGGCTCCATGCTCCTACAGAAATATGGCTTCTGAGCCACAAGGAGCTGTCACAAAGGAGATAAGTTTCAATTCTTCAAGAGGCCCTTGGCCACCTTTCAGAGCATATTTGGATCACTCACTTCCAGCAACACTGTCTTCACAAATTTTCACATCACAAAGAAGCAGCAAATGAAAAGAGCCCAGCAAAGAGCTGCACAAAGTAGGCACTCTGGACAGAGCTGATCGACGACGACATTTTTGATTCAATAAACACTTGGTTGAAAGCCAGTCCCACATTGGGCCCTGTACCCAGGGCTGAGGCATAAAAATGAGCAAGGCAGCCAAAGGGGCAAAAATCTTCTAAGCGACAAGGACGAAGAGGGAGATAGTAAAAAGTACAGAGCAGGACAGGGTGTTCACAAAAGTACCAAAACTATGGAAACAGGAGAAAAAGGGGGGGGGGCAGGTCACATATCTGTAAGCTACAGTTCTGAATAGTCCTTTTCTAACAGGCTGAAAAGGAGCACACGTGGTTTTAGAAGGCATAGAGAGAATGTCTCTGTTAAGTTTTAGAAATATCTCCTTTCAAAAAGAGAAAAATGGTTTAAAAAAAAAAAAAGTTTTGGCACTTAAGAGGGGTAAGTTGGCTGTGTGTTCACCCAGGCAGGCAGACACACATTCAGTGCCCCGCCACGCCTGTGAGGTGACCTGCCACGGAATTTTGAACTGCTTTGGGACACTGGGCAAACACGTGTCCCCCCTTGCCACAGAGGTTGCAAATGATGATCTTCCTGCAGTAAGGGCTCTTGTGCCCCTCTTCCCCACACCTGTAACACCTGTCCTGCGTGCAGGTGCCGGTCATATGGGTCTGAGAACCACATTTAAAGCACGTCTTGGGCTGCCCCTTGTACCAACTGTAGCCCCTCTCTGTTCCCAAGAAGAAGGAGCCAGGCAGGTGCCTCACTCCTCCCTCCCCCTGGCGCAGCTCAATCTCGCACTTGTACTCCCCAGTCCAGATCCCAAACCTGTCATTCACTTTCATTGGCAAGGCCAGCACATCACAGTGGCGCTTGAGCCAGGTCACGATATCCTCCACATCCACGGTCTCATTCTGGAAGAGGATGAATATGGTCTTCAAGCTGGTCTTGCTCCGCCCCAACACCACAAAGTTCTCCCAGCAGTCGTCCTTCTCCCGCTTTTCCTCATAGATGCGGAGAAACAGGGCTAGCTTATCTGCGGATCTGAAGCTCACATCGAACTGGCGGCTGCCAGGGATCTGGATGACAGCACAGATGTCCTCAGGGTACATGCCAATGGAGCGCAGGATGAGCGCGCCCACCACGAAATCGCGGGTCGGACAGGCACTTTCTTCTCCCTGGAAACAGATGCGCACAAGGAAGCGGCCCTTACCCGGCCTGGAGGCTGGAGGCTCATCCTGGAGTGGTCGCTCTGTAATTGCGTCTTTGATTGTGACAGGCCTGGGAGGGGACGCCATGGCCGCTGCTGCCGCCGCTGCCGCCGCTGCCACCTCGGCCATCTTCCTTTGACTGGCGTCTCCGGCTCCGGCTCCCTCCATCCTGCAAGCATCTGCCGCGTAGCCACCAGGGTCTCTGCTGAAGACCCTTGGGTCCCCGCGGCCGGCAGGCGGGAAGTGACCGCGGCCGGCAGGTGGGAGTTGACCGCGGCCCGCAGCTGGGAAGTGTCCACGGCCGGCAGGTGGGAGGTGACCGCGGCCTGCCGGTGGGAAGAAGCCGCGGTTCGGTGTGGCCAGGCCTGCCGGGCTGCCCAGCCTGCCACCCGCACCTGCGCCCCTTTCTTCTCCCCGCCACTGCTCACGGAAGTCGTGCTTCTTCTCAGCCAGGTTCTTCACCACCTGTGCCCAGCCCATCTTCTCGCCTGCACCCTGGGCTTCCTTAGCCTGGTCCATGGGCTGCGGGGGAAGCAGGAGCTGCAGCTGGCTCTGCTGTACATCCTCCTCTGTTCTGCTTCCTGTCGCCATGTTGCCTCTTTCCCAGATGAGAAAATCGTTTTTTTTTAAACTAATTTTTACTTTGTAATGTTCTTAGAAATAGTCCCCTGAAACATTATTATAGTTATTATTTTACTCATCATCAGCAGCAGCATGACGGGCTATTCATATCAAAATCACAGGTAACACAACTGAAAACATCATGTCAGACTTGATGATCATACCACTGCATTCAAATATATAGCTTATCAGGACTTAGAATATTCTAGGGCATTATGTCCTTGTTTCTCTCAGATAACTGAATATTTTTTTTGATTAAAAGAATTACATATCATTTAAATGAGCAAAAAATAATCCCCAATGTATTAACCTGGTCTGACACATAAAGGCTAAGAATTAGTTAACCCTGAGGCATTCATTCTTTGGCATCATCTCTGAAGGCATGTCATTTTGAACAGTTTTCTATGTACCCTTATACCCAGAGGCAACTTTAGTTTTAACTCTCCCAAAAGTCATCATTTTACAGCATTAGTACAAAATTCCATACCTGCACAAACTGTTATTTACTTACAATGTCATGTCTACAGCCATCTGAAATATTCACACAACTCAACATTTTTTCCTGGGCAAAGAAAGTATGGTAATCAACACTAAGAAGAGATTAATGATTCCAAGGAACAGGATTCTGCCTGTGGGGGAAAAAAAATGTCTTCTAAGAAGATGTTGAATTTCAAAGTCCAATGCTTAGAAAATAGGAACACCATCCAAAAATATAATCCAAAGTAAAGAAACAACAAAACACGGGTAGCACCATGAAAACAAATACTGTTAGGCCAGCGATTTGTGGAAATTCTCTGGGCTCCACACACTAAGGAGAAAAGTTAAGGAGAAAAGATGGATGCTAAACTAGATAAAAATAGGTTTTTCAACAATGATGTTGTGAGGCCTTTCAATTGCAGAAGGTCAAATATAAAAATGTTAATTTATCATCACCACTTTCTCTTTGATGCATCATTTAGTTCTGAATATATTAGTGTATGTATGAAAAACAATGAATTCACTAAGTATTTCTTTTGGAATATCCTGGAGCAGATATGGTATTTTGAGAGGTAAAATGAAGAGTGGAATTATATAAATACAGTACACATGTGAGAATGCTCAACTACATCAAAGATGCATACACATTTATGCATATGGATTTTGATAAGCGCGCGCGCGCGCGCGCGCGCACACACACACACACACACACACACACACACACACACACACATATTTCTGCTGCAAAATGTGTGCCAGAAGGAGGTCTATCTACACACACATACAAAACCACTTATACATACATGAAAGTAAGTATATGCTTCAACACATATCATGGATATTGTGACAACTGCACATCTCTGACCATGAAGGGGAATCAGCGTTTTCTCTCAGGTATCAGTAATGAGTTATTTGGTTAACTTCTTGGCCAAGAGAGCTCCCATAGTCCCCCACTGGTGATTCACAAACCATTTCCAAACCAGGGTTAGGCCTCCACATATGAGGGTGATAGGCTGTTACTGCAGATCCTACATACTTAGTTCATCATAGAATAGATATCCACATGGTAAGTCATTAGAAACAGCACTGGGGATGACAGCATGGGATAGGAATGACAAAAACTCCTTTGATAAAACACCAGGAAGATCACAATGCCACATGCTCATGAGCCACACGCCAAAAAACAGCACTTGTAGAGTAGTCTTCTACTTTTCCTACTTTTATCCCTGTGGCCTATTTCTAACAGGAGTAATCAATTACTTTTAAGGATTATGATTCATCCCATGAGGTGACTATATCCCCAACACTCATAAATAGAACTGAGACTAAATTGTCAAAGAACTATAAACATTATTTCTCTCATTCCACTGGAGATTAATTGAAATAAAGTGAGTCCTGAAGTCATAGTGATAAGCTGATAGATCTGGTTAAATCATGACCTGCATCAGAGAAACTTCATCTCATATTAATAGGGAATTAACACAAGGATATGCAAGAGACATTTTATATAGACGCTGAGAAGCTTTGGATAATTATGTTATGATGTTTAATGCCTTTTTCATACAGCTGAGCAAAAGCCTCCTGTATCTGTGTTGAAAAGGAACCAAAAATATTTCTTAAATTTTCAGAGCTGGGGGATCATTCCTTAATGACCATGTTTCACAATCTCAACTTTCCTATCTGTCTGACAAATTCAGAATGTGAGTTTTCACACACATGATAAGGCATTCACAGTTACCAAGCTTATAAAAATTCCAGATACAAAAAAAGAAAACAAAGAAATCTGGGATCTTAATGACTTTCAATGAAATGATGTAATACCTGACTGTCACTAGAAGTAAATAACTGATTTCCAACAATGTTTATGCTTACATCATAGAGATGAATTTGCTGACCAGGAAAATAATCATGACCAAGATTTCCTATGTGTCAAAAGGTATTGGCAATGCCCACCAACATTTGAAAGTTGTACCTCTGAATCTGTAAATATCAAGCAGATTATAAGAACTAAATTTCATGTGCTATTCTTTAGTGTCCACCCAGAGACTCTAGTGATAGAAAGGCTAGTGTCTGGAACAATTATGGGTTGATACTTTCAGTGACTCTAGGTAACTGGATAAAATTGATAATGCCTTTCCCACAGTGGATTTCCCTGCGATTAGAAAGAGCAGAACTCTCTTTTTGTGTGCCAGTTAGTAAAGCCTAAATTAGATTATTTTCCTTGTTTATAATGCAGCACTTTTCAACTGAGGCTGGGATGTCAAAGAAGGAGGCACATTTACACACACATACAAAACCACTTTTACATGAATGAAAGCAATTGATTTTGTTTAACACATATCATAAAGATATTGTTACAACTGCACATCTCTGACCATGTGTTAAGTGACAAATTATTTGGTTAACTTCTTGGCCAAGGGAGCTCCCATTGTCCCCCACTCTTGATTTGCAAACAATTTCCAAACCAGGGTTACATCTCCTCATATGAAGGTGATAAGCTATTACTGAATTTCCTATATGCTTTTTACATCACAGAGCAGATATCCACATGAGACCTCATTAGAAGCTTCACTGGGAATGACTACATGTCATAGGAATAAAAACAGCATATAGCTCCAGCAAGAACAAAATGTCTCATAATCCTGAGCCACATGCCCAAAACACAGAAAATGTAAAATAGTCTGCTTTTTTTTTCTACTTTTGTCATAATGGCCTATTTATAGTATGAGTAATCAATAGCTTGCAAGGATTACTGTTCATTCCATGAAGTGAATAAATGTCCTACACTACTAAAAGGACCAGGAACCTGAGACTAGAATTTCAGAGACCTATAAAATTATTTCTCTCATTCCACTGCAATAAAATTGAAATAAAATGAGTCCAGGAGATATAGTGATATACTTAAAGATCTGGTTATCACTTGACCCTCATCAGAGAAATTTCATCTCATATTAATTGGTAATTAATACAGTGATATGCATGGTACTCTTTCTATGAACCTGTATGTGCTTTGATTATGTTATGATGTTTAGTAACTTTTTCATATAGCAGAAGTAAAGCTTCCTATACCTGTGTTGAAAAGGTACCAAAAATATTCTAAAAGATTTAGATCTGGGCTATTATTCCTTAAAGACCATGTTTTACAATCTCAAATTTCCTATCTGTCAGAGAAATTCAGAACGTGAGTTTTCAGACATATATTAAGGCATTCAGAGATCCTAAATATTTTCTATATGTCTAAAGGAATTGACAATATCCACCAACAAAGAAAGTTTGCCTCTGAGTCTCTAAATGGTAAAAGGATTATAAGAAATAAATTTTATGTGCTATTACTTATTGTCCACCCAGAGACTCTAATAACAGAAAGGCTAGTGTCATGATCATTTATTGCTTGATACTTTCAGCGACTCTAGGTAACTATATAATAGTGACAATACCATAGTTATTCCCAAAGTGGTTCTCCCTGGGATAGCAAAGACCAGGAGTGCCTTTTTCTGTGCCAGGTTGTAAAGCTTAAATTGCATTATCTTCCTTGTTTATAATGTGGCACTTCTATACTGAGATTGACATGTCACATCTTTAAAGAGGAGCTGTAGCTTCAGAAGCAGGATCCCACTTGATGAACAGGTGACAGGAGCAGGGGACTCAGAGCTGTGTTCATTGGAATGAAACTATCCTGACTTTGCTAAACTGTGTGGGCTCTATCTCCTGTAAATATCAGGATCACTCTACCTTTTCTGGGCCCATATATAGTTGATCTTTTGTTATACCCAGTACCAATTGTGTTTTTGAGTATAGCCAGAGCCTGCCTGGTAAGAAGCTGTACCTCTGAAAATTTTAATAGCATTCTTTGCCTCTGATTGAAGGACGATGTGCATTTGAATTGAGCCCAGGATAAGAACCACTAAGGACAATGATCTCAGTTCCAGCAAAGGAGGCAAATCCTGTGGTAACCTTGGAGATCTCCATCTGAGGTGCTGATACATTTCTCCCTCCCACCTAAATGTACATGTGTTGCCACTGATGCAGTGATGCAGTGAAATGGAAAGTGCCCAAGAGGAAAAAATAAAGGCAATTTACTCCGGGCTCTGACTCCAATTATGAAAAACAAAACAAAACAATGCAAAACAAAAGAAAAGAAGAGAAAACAAAACAAAACAAAAAACCAGGCCATGCCAGCTAGAAAGTAATCATGTATCCATTGCTTGGGTCTAATCCCTTTCTGCCTGTTGCTGGCTGATTGTGATTCTGTGTTGCCAATCACAGCTTCCTGCTAACAATTTCTGATATTTCATGTCATTTTCTCCTCTGCAATGATAGATTCTTGAATTATACCGCTCCAATAAATATATATCTGATATATATTTACCAACAACAATAATGACCGAAATAAGATGCTACTTTTCTAAATAATATTGGTACATTTAGCCATATTCTGAACATAGTTAGTTTGGATATGATATATTACCTGGCCTAATGATTATTTCATATTTGGAGGTGTTTGTTTTATAGTGTAATATTAATAATCCTTGTATATTTTTTTAGAATTTCTCCATTGTATTTATGAATTTATGTGTGGTTACTTATAGCTGTATGCATGTCATTCATTTTGGATTCAAAGTTCCATAAAGTCTCACAGAATTCTTTGTTCATTATTCATAAACAATACAGATATTTTAAGAATATTCAAAAATTCTTTGCATTTACCCCATTTAGAATTCTGCTTGAATCATCATTATCAGTACTCTGTCTTTACTTCATACATGTATTCTCTTTAGCATGACATCTGTGTTCAGAGAATCCCCCTGTGTTGTTTTTACTGTGGGGCATGGACAGACTCTCAGGGATAACATGCATGGGAAATTTTGCCTTTCTCTCTTCAACATTTCTGTAAGCATTATAGGGCACTAAAAATATTTATTTAATGATCCTGCTTCAGTATGTAGTAGAACATTGCCTTGCTTCATATTGAACAATTATGTATGCACCCTCTGCTGATACAAGGGTGCCAAAAGTTCTATCAAATATTAGTTGTATGCACAGCTGTATTAGCAAAGACAGATTGACACAGTGTTTCACATAGGGAGAGAACTTACCAAACATTTTAAACAAGCTGGACAGTAATACTCCATGATATTACTCACACGACATACCCCTAATGTTCTGTGATTGGATGGTGATGCATGTATTCTTGATTTTTCATGTATGTTTTCAGGAATTAGAAATCAGGTCATCATGTTTCTAAGCAGCCAGTTTGCTGATGGAGCCTTTTACTGGGCTTTGCTTATTAGAAGCAAATAAGCTAAATACAACATAAAGAATATTTGTCACAGACCACACAGTTGTTCCCTAATGTAAGTACTTATTCAGCATGTTTCTGTATCTATAATAGGTGCTTGTACTCACAATGTTTCAACATTCAACTAGAACAGATACCTAATTTTCAGTCAATAACTTGATCTCAAAATTATTATGGAGGCCAATATAGGATCAGTTGACATGGACTTATATCCTCCAGACCCATGCTCACACATGTGCAAAAAATCTTGATGGTGTACACATCAATAGACATATAAAAAATAAACTACAACAATTAAATTAAAATGAATATGGAGATAGGTGAAGTCCTTAATGAATGTGTTTGTTTCTCATCTCCAGGATGGTGTCAAGGAACTCAATACCTCACACCAAAGGGTTCTGTATGGAACTCTCCAGGTGCAGGTCAGTGAGATGCCAATGACTTACACTATTAGAAGACTCTGTGTTGGGGGTGTATGTAGAACATCATCAACAACAAGACACAAACAAACAAAAAATAACATGTAAAATGCCAGCACAATCAATGGAACAACATAGTGCTGTGGAATATTATCTCTAGGTTTGTTAGTTTTATTTATGTTACATTTGTTTAACTCTGTGAAGCTGTGTTACTGTGCCTTTGTACAATACCTCATGGTCAAATAAAGACCTGGACAATAGCAAGGCATGAGATAGGATAGCCTTGGCTGGCAGGCAAAATATACATAGAAGAGAAAAATTGGAGAGAGGGGATATAAGATCTAGGAGCCAGAGAAGGAGTAAGACATTATGGGCCAGCTACCCAGCTGCAAAGCAAGTCACAGAGTGAGAGTAAGATTTATAGAATTAACACAAAGGGAAATACCTAGAGGTAAAATGAAGACAGGATAAGTTAAGAAAAGCTGGCTAGAATGGCTAGAAACTAAGCCAAGCTAACTCCAGGTATTTGTAATTAAGAAAAAAGCTTCATGTGTGATTCATTTGGGAGCAGGGTGTCAAGCCCTCTAAAAGAGCCAAAAAATATTTTTAAAAATATAGTTTTACATCATATAAATGTTTAGTATCATTTTACAGAATATGAAAAATATCAAGGTAAAATTAGTAGAGAATTGTCTAAAATATTCAAGCAAATTACAAAAGTAGATACTTCTCCAAATGAGATATCTCAGTCTACAACAAACAAAAATGAGATATGCCTCCTCATGGAAGTACCAGTCTACTAGAGAGAAGTTAATGGGCATCAATGAACCCAAAAACAAAGGTTGCTTTCAATGTGACAGAGGTAGCCACTGGGAAAGAAACTCCTTTTGCTATTACTGTGGAGAGTATGCTGTCGAAATTAGACACACTGCTCATAAAGGAAGTCTACTGCTGAATTTTGTCAAGATGAAGTAGTGCAGTCCTGCAAAATTCCTGCCTCACAGAAAACTCTGTCAGATATTCCATGCCTGTAAGATAAAGACAGACTCTTTAAAGTTTCAGAGGAAAGTTGGGTACCTGTTGGGTACCTATAATTGTGGAAGTTGCTTGTTCTGCCCTTTCCATTTACTGAGGTAATATTCTAACATTCTCGTGTATCTATAGGCTTTGAAAACTTCAGAAGTATAAAAATGTTAAGATTTTAAGTGAGAAAATATTATAAGGTCTAAAAAGACATTTCTAGGGTGGTATTATAAACTATTACAGAAAATGATATATGTACAAATCTTTAGACTTACCAACGTAGGATTGATAATAGACTACATTCTCTAAAATTGTCAAATACAGAAAAATGAGATATTCTGAGTGTAATGCTTACTGGATAATTTTTCTCATTATTAAGTTTTATATATTAGTGTTTGAACATTTATATTTTATTAGAGAAAAAGTGGAAAGTTGTGGGATAACATTTTGTATAGTACAAAGAACTGCACATTATGATCGGTTTAATGAGGAAATGGACAGTAGATAACTAAGCAGGAAAGAACATGTGAGACATCCATGCAGGCATAAGAATAGGGTAAAGAACCTAAGAGGCAAAAATTTTCCCAGCAAAGGTGGAGGTAGTCAAATGTACAGAATGGAAGAGAGGTAAAGAGCTGCCACATGGAAGGATGTAGAGTATTAGAAATGGGATTATTTAATTCATAAAAGCTACATGGGAAGAAACTTAAGGTCAGGCTTTCAAAATTAATAAGATGTCTCTGTGACATGATTTGGGAGATGGATAGCAAAGAAAGTACTGCTACAGGCATGCCAAAATAGATGTGCAACTAACTAAACTTCCCACATATAGCAGGAAATCTATGGACAAAGGATGGATGCCAACATACAAAGGATGCAATTCTATTGGACAGTAACAGTAATAGGCCTTTCAATTCCAAAATGTCAATGCTAAAATGGCTATATAAAATCACCATATTCTGGACACTGTGTGTGTTAGTTATATATACATTTATACATGTATAATAAAATAATTTTAATAAGAAAATGTTTATTTTCATATCTAATAAAGCAGACATTGTATAAAAAGAGGAAGCAGATAGAAATATTAAATAATCTATACTGTACTCAAGTATGAAATTTTAAATTATTTCAAGAAAGTGTACATATGCATATGTTGATACACACACACACACACACATATATATATATATATGCATAAACAAACTCATACATATTCACATATATAAACCTATGCAAATATTTGAAATGCACCATAGTGGTTTTGGAGAGATATTGTAAAAAATTAAAATTAACACACTTATACTATGGAGAGATATCAGAGTTTTTTCTTCTGATAACCTCAGCCATGAAGCTAGGCTCTCAGACAACCAATAGGGAGGCGCTAGCCACCAATGTCATGTACCAACACATGCACTAAACTGAGCCATTTTAAACTGCAACTAACATAGGCGTTTAGGATTTGTCTCATGAGATAAAATAAAAATAAAGCTGTTCAGTAAAGAAAGAACTGGACAGAAAAAAATTCTAGATGGGTGACAGTGTGTTTAAAAATATACACATACCAGTGACACTGCTGTTCTTTTGTAATCCACACTTCATCATACAAGAAGAATGCTGAGGAGTCTCCTGTACATAAAAACCTCAGAATTTGATGAAATTGTACTCTATCATTGTTACTCTTAAAAATAAGGTAATTTAAATAATGTGTATATTATTAGGATGTTAGAAATATTCCCTTAATCCATTAATAGAGCTATTATTTCTACTTAAAGTCTTCCAGCTATATTAAGACAAAGTTCCAGCAAACAAGGCTACAAAATTTCAAGGTAAACAATGATTTTATCAGCTACTTTAAATGTTATAATTTACCAACATTTACTCTTTCATAGGGTATGACTTCTTTTGTACCCAAAGAGATGTCAGAATGTTTTTACTTTTTTTGCAGTAATACAGGCATATATCACTGACAGCAAGACAAACTTTGCCCTATACTGTACCCTAGCTGACTACACATGACTAGGGAGATAGTGGAACCAGAATGACAGCTTTCATCTACAAATTCACTGAAGGCATATAGTTTCTAACAGCCTTCTAATGAATTATTATCATAAAAACATACAACACTAGTTGTAAGTGTCATAAAAAGCATCATTTTAGACAACTATTACACAATTACACAACGACACTAATGGCACAGAACTTACTTTGTTTTGCCCCAGGCCAACTGATCAATCCACACAACTCTCATACATTTTTACACTAAGAAAATATTGCATGCCATGGTCAGTCACAGCTCATTTTAAAAGGAAAAGGATGTCTGCTGTGAACACAGTGTGTTCTAAGAAAGAAAAAGAAATAAAATGCAAAAAGATTAAAAAACTGGAATGCCACAAAAAAACTAAGGAAAAGCAAGTATACAGCCTTAAAAAAAAGTTAGCACAATGAAATCATAAATTGCCATGCCAACGCAGTTGGGAAACTCTTAAATTCCCATATTATCAGAAATGCTATGAGACAAAGGATACATTTGTACAGTCCAATAATATTGATAGGCTTTTCAACTCCAAAAGGTAAACATTAAAAATGGTTGCACATAATCAGCACATTCTGTACACACTGTGAGTTATATATACAATTATATATATAGATAGTTAGATAGATAGATAGATAGATAAATAAGTTAAAATATTTTTAATAAATTGTGGTACTTACTTTACATTTTGCAGCACAGAGATTTTATTGAAGGAGGGAGCAAAAAGAAGTGTGAAATAAGCTAAGTGCAGTACTTATGTATGAAATTCTAAACTATGTTCAAAAAGTGTACTCAAGCATGTATTTCTGTGTATATACATACATATACATATGCATAAGCAAACTCATATGTATGCACATATACAAACTGATATAAGTATATGGAATTAATTGAAATGGCTCATAGAATATTTGGAGATATATTGTGAAAACAGAATCTCTTACACTGTGAAGGGGTGTCAGAGATTTCTCACACAGGTATCAGTAAAGTCTTTTTTGTTTGGCTTCTAGGCTAAAGGTAAAATTATAGTGATCCAGTAGAGCTTCACAGACATTTCAAAAATATGCTTAAGTCACACAATATGATGGAAAGAATTTATTTTTGAAGTTGCTATATACTTCTATTATTATAGAACAGAAATACATCTGCTGCTATGTAGAAGCTTCACTTTGATTGACTGCATGTGATATGACTGAAACTTAATCCTCATGCTCTTTGATCAAAATGAGCAGGAACAAAATTTCCCACCTTCATGAGCCACATGCCATAAAAAGAACACAATGAGCAATCTCCAGATATTGTTTGGTCATAGTGGCCAAATATTCAGTGGAGAAATGAAGAAAATATGAGAATTAGGATTAATACCAGGAGATAGAAGGAATACTCCACACTGCTTTAATGGCCATGAACCTGACACTAGAATGATGACAGATTTATACAAAAACAATTTCCTTTCTTCTGCCCAAGTCATGTACAAATACACTGAGTCCTGATGACATCTTGATATATCTACGTATCTGTGCATCACCTGACCCTCGTCAGATATGTTACTACAGGCACTAGTTGGGAAACAACACAGCGATTTGCAGGGGAGATATTTTAATAGTTCCTGAGAGGCTTTGGGGTACCATGTTCTGATGTTTCATATCTCCTCCAAACTCTACTTGATATCAACACACATTTGTATTGAAAAGATGGCAAAAAGATTCCAAAAAATTGATGACTACAACAGACCAACATTTTCCAGTTTACTATAAGACATAGGAATACAGAGTCTGAGATTTGAGACACAAGAAGACATCTGACTTGTTCAAACCATGCAAAAAGAAGTACCCAAGAAAAAGTAATCTGTTATGTCCATTGTTTTCAAGAGAAGTATTGAATACTTCTCTGCCATCATCAATAAATAATTGATTTCCAACAAAGCTCATACAAAGATAGGACTGGGTTGATAGGTAAGAAAAAATCATACACAAGAGGTTCTATAAACCAAAAAGCAGTGATAATCAAAACCAAGAATGCAAAGTTGATCCTGTGAGAACCTAAATGGCACCAGGAGAATAACAACTAAGTTTGCTGTGCTATGCTTTATTGTCCATTGAGAGCCTTGGCTGAGAGGTAGGGTTGTGTCTGCAGATGTTACTGCTCAATGTTTCAGTGACTCTAAGATTCATGAATAAAACTACAACACCATATCCAATCCCACAACATCTCACAAGGTAGTGAAAAGAGCAGGACTCACTTATTCATTGACAGATACTAGAGCTTCAAGAAAATTATCTTCCTAGCAGCTACTTCAGCACTTCAAACTGGGACAGGGATGTCACATCTTTAAGAGTAAGCAGTAGTATCAGAAGCAGGAATCTATTTGCTGTACATTTGGCAGGAGCAGGTGACTCAGAGCTGTAATGCAGGGAATCAAACCATCACTGACTTTCCTAACTTCCAAGGACTCAGTTTCTTGTGTATGTGAAGAAGAGTCTGCCATGTCTGAGCCAATGTGCAGTCAGGAATTTGTTATACATAGGACCAACTGAGAGCTGGAATATAGCCAGATTCTGAGGGGTAATTACATGTTCTGCTGATGATATTAGCTCTCTCTGTGGCTGATGAAATGAGTGTGCATTCCAAATCTGCTTGGAACCAATAAAGTGAGTGATCCCTATTCCACTAATGGAAAGCAAATCCTGTGATAATCTTGGAGATAACCCTTCAGAGTTGCTGATTCACTTCTCCCTCCCAACTAAGTGTATGATGCAGCAGAAACAACAAAATTGAAAGCAGATGACAGAAAAAAATGTAAATTATAATAGGCCAAGGATGAAATTATGAAAAGGGAAAAACATCTCTTAGCAACTAGGGGTGATAATATATCCAGCTACTTGGGTCTATATCCAACCTTTCTACCTGAAAGTCTCCCTTTTTGCCTGCTGCTGCCTGGTTGCGATTCTTGTTGGCCAATTGCAGCTTACTGCTAACATTTTATAACATGTAATGTACATCCCCAAAATGCACTTATTTATGGAATCTGAAACTTGTAATTTTCACACAGTCCCAGGTGCCAAAGTGGGTATTGTCCCCTATACAGCTATTTTCTTAGTGAGTCCTCTGATGGAGCATATGATCAGTGCATCTCTGGTTCCAGTCAGGTGTTGATTACAATATAAATCATCCAGGCAGATAATACAGGGTTCAAGACTAAGCCTGTGATTGCTGATATGTAGGCTGAAGCAGTGGCTTTAGATCCAGGAGCACATTTCCTGCACAGCAAACAGGGGCACATTATTCAGAGCAGTAGTGTGGGAAATCTCAACAAATCCCTGACTATCCTAGGTTTCAATTGCCTCTGTCTCCTGCCCTTCTCTGGGACAGTTTTCATTCTCTGGGGTTGTTTACAGCAGGGTTTTGGTTAAATCCACCTATGAGCTGGACGTTAGCAAGGAGCCTGGCTGGCAAAATCTTTGAATGTAAGACTTTTCATTTATCCTGACTGCCTCCAATTCTATCAGACATAGATTAGGAACCAATAAGGAGACAGATGTCCAAATTAGGAATGGAAAGCAACTGAATGCAGTGTACTTAGAGATCACCATCAGAGCTGCTGACTCATCTATCTCTCTCCTTCATTTTGTGTTGTGAAGAAGCAGGGAAAGAAAGAGGAACACAGGATAAAATATAGTTACCCTGGGCTCTACCTCCAACTGACAGTTGAAAACTGGCTGATATTGGCTGGTGGGCTGATGGAATTTCCAGCTGCTCTGGTCTAGATTCTAGCTATTTACAACAAGGGATCCATTCCTAAGTGGACTTTTCTGATTTTGACTCTAGGCTGCTAGTGCATCTGGCTTCTCTCTGTGATCTGTTTGTTCCATTCCTGTGTCTGTGCAGGTTTTTTAGTAGAATTATAATTGTGATATATAATTATATTTACTATTGTTTAATTATAGTATATTATTATAATTTTACATGTAGCTGAATAATATATATATATATATATATATATATATATATGTATATATATTAGAGTGCTCTACAAAAAGCTGCTGGTATTGAAGAAAAAAAATATTGATTTCAAGGCTTTTCCCAAATAGATCCAACTAGAATATAGTTTCTCACAATTTCTTAACAATAAAGATATTAAGTAACATAAACATATTTTGAAAAACAAAAATTTACATATATATATATATATATATTCTCAGAAATTGTGTTTTCTATTGTAAGTCCCTCTTTGTGATTGCACAGTTTTAATGGCATGAGGCATTCTTTTTATTCCATCTTAAATTCAAGTCATATTCATGAAATATGATCTCAATATTTACACAAAAAAATTTTGTTTTACAAAAGTAACACATTCTCAATTTTAGATTTCTGCTTCAATTTTCAATATCACTATAACATCTTAATTTTATATTCTTTTTCTATATTTATTAAGACCTGTGTACATTTAAGGCCTCTGTATGTCTTTAAATATAAACCTAGCTACTGGATCATGATAGCCCCTCAGTGTAAGCATGCCTAAAAATAATTCTAACTATCCTTCTCAATTGGCTGATTAAAACCAAGAGGCACACTAATATGAGTTGGACTTAATTAGACCTGCCTCTAGGAATAATGGCATTTTTGAGCGCTGGAATACAGGAATTCTGCATTCAATTTCAGTTTTTTGTCTGAATTTCATGAGTGCAAATATGCTTACATCAAATACTGGTTGGATACACATGTTTATTAATACTAGCTGAATGGAGACTTGTGATGCAGATGTTAATTAAAGCTAGATGATTTGAGATAGGTTTTTTTCCTTGGATTGGAATTTGCCTGTCTAACCTAGCTGGTCATGTATAATCAAAGAACTTCCTGTTACCACCCTTCTCTTGTGTCCTGTGACTGTGTAATACCTGTATGTCTGGTTTTGATAATGAGTATTCTAAAAATATATTCTAGGTTTACAAAATTTCAGATGATCTTATTGGTGACTGAGACTTTTACCTGGCTGTTCAAAATATAAAAATAAAAACAAAAAATATAGCATAATGAATATTATACAAGAAAACACTGCTAAACAATCTATAGATCATTATGTTCTTCTTCCTCCCTAGTTAAATATAGTCTTATGTGCTCCTCCAGTTTTAAATTCTGTTCTCTAAATAGTGTATGTAAGTGCTAGGAAATGGGCAAGTGCCTGGGCTCTCCGTCTACCAACCAGACACATACAATGTGATAAGATCAGCAGAGAGGATACTCCTCTCTATTTCTTCTCAGACTCAGAATAATTTGGGGTTAGAAAACAGAATTATAGTAGGCACACATGAAATATTATAAATATTTAAGTGAATTATTTATGTTCATTTATTTGTATTCTTAAGGTACAAGGTAAGGGATGAATAAAGCAAAAACAGTCTTTGCATATGACTTAGTGTTACTTAACTGCTATTCTGCTTTTCAGTAGTTGCAAGTAGTAGATAGATAATATGAGTGCTGAAAGGGTTCCCTTTACGAGATTTTCTTTTCCTCCTGGAAAAAATTGCAGTCACAGTTTTCTTACTCTTTGAAATTGTGTAGTTGTGCTACCTCATGTAACAAAATGGGAGAAGTAGCGTAACAATAAAAAGGGTACTGCACATGATTTTTTGAGAAATGGTGTTTGAAATGAACGTTGGAGGAGTCATGATCCAAATTATAGATGCAGCTATATTCTGAGTTCAAACTACATATTAGAATTTTTATAATATACTTAAAACATTGGCTCCTCAGGAAAACTTATCACAGCATCTTACTCTGCACAGAAAATTTGCAGTTGATTCAGTGACAGTATTTGGGCCCTGGCACTTCCCCCTCCTTATATATAGCACCAAATATGGCATAGTCATCGGTCTAATCTCTTGATTGTTAATAATCATTATACATAATAATTTTGCCGTGTTGATATGTTTCTGAATGCACATGGTATAGTCTAACTTTTGTTCCTTGTACTAAGGCAGCTGTAGATCTCAGCTAAGCCAGTGGTATGAAACTAGGCATCACCTGGGCAGTTACAACATCCATGAAATGCAGTTGTTTTTTGGTTTCTAGGGCTGAGACTTCAGGATGATTTCACCTCTTAATAAGTGTAATATTAGGAAATAAATACAGATATTTTAAACAAAACATATATATATTACAAATATTTCCAAAAACTGGTTTTAATTGTAAAACTAGTCAAACACATGGCTAGGAATGAAATCTATGTCTCCTCTCAATATAAATAAAATGGGATGTGTATGAAAAAAGCCGAGAACAGCATGTGGAATATTCCTTTACATTGCCTAAATATATCACTGTGATTTATTCAATAATGAAACTGAATGGTTTATAGCTAAGCAGGTTAAGTTTAGGCAGGAGAACCAGACAAAGAGGTTTCTGGGAAGAATTGAGGAGTCCCAGAATTGTGTAGCAACTAGAAGAGAAGGAGGTGAGCTTGCAATACTGAGAAAAGGAACAAATCCACATAGCAGAGCAAAGATATGTAGTATGGGTTTGTAGTGGGTAGCCATTCCAGCCTTGTCCTGAAAGTTCCAACCCCCACTGAGGCTTCAGTAATGGTCATGCCCACAAGGTGGGGCTAATGGAGGGAGCTGATGACCCAGGATCAAGAGGAGAGATTTCTCTTGGTTCTGGGACCCTGGATGCTGGAGGTAGACCTAGCAGAGTTCTCCAGAGAACACCACTGGACTGCGCTAAACCTTTCCCAGACCTTGCAACCTATCCCTTCATATGTAAGTTACCCCACAAAATAAACCTCCCTTTTAACTCCATGGAGTGGCCTTAATAATTTCACCAATATGGGTTAATTTAAAATGTATGAGATAGCTAGTAATAAGCCTGAGCTATTGGTTGACCATTTAGAATTATTAGTAAGTCTCTGTGTGGTTATTTTGGAAAGTCTGTTGGCCACAATACTCAAGCTAAAAATGATAGTACTACATGGGGCCGGAATTTCCATGCAGGACCTAAAATAGCTTTAGAAAAGATTCTAAGAACCCAAAAAGTGAAGCAAACACTGGCTTCTTGATTACTGGCTTTCCTCAGCTAAGCTATTGCTAGTTGAAAAGAGATGAATGGCTCCTTTGGAGCATGCCTTTAATCACAGCACTCGGGAGGCAGAGCCAGGAGGATCTCTGTGAGTTCGAGGCCAGCCTGTTCTACCAAGTGAGTTCCAGGAAAGGCACAAAGCTACACAGAGAAACCCTGTCTCGAAATAAATAAATAAATAAATAATAAATAAATAAATAAATAAATAAATAAATAAATAAATAGCAAGTTTCTAGGCTGGCTGCTAGCTGCTCATATCGGTATGGCTCTTTTTAGAAGCTCCCTGACCAAACGCTTAACTGGGGTTTATATATTTATTTTTTATGTTTCCTCATGTATTTTTTCCTTTTTTATTTTGTTTTATGTATCAAACACACTTTCTTCTCTCTCTTTGATCCAGTTCCCTCCCCATCACTCCCTTCTAATCCCCCATCCTTCCTCCTCCCTCTCCTTTCAGAAGGGGTAAGGTTTTCTCTTTGGAATCAACAAAGCATGGCATATCAAGTGAGGCAGCACCAAGCACCTCCCCCTGCATCATGGCTGAACAGTGCATCCTACCATAGAGAATAGGTCCCAAAGAAGCAGCTCATACATTAGGGACAGGCCATGGTCCCTCTGCCAGAGGCCCCACAAAAGACAAAGGTATGAAACTGTCTCCCAGAAACAGAGGGTCTAGGCCAATCACATGCCAGCTGCCTAGCTGTCCCTTCAGAATCCATGAGTTTCCACAAGCTTAGTTGATCTGTCTATTTGGTTTTCCAATTTTGATCTTGACATCCCCCTCCTCATATAATGGCTGCATCCTCTCCTTTGGACTCTCAGAGCTCAACTTTCTGCTTCCTGTATCTGTGTTGAAAGGGTACCTGCTATGTTGCTGAAGGTGTTTATAAGCTGTATTCTGGACAAGCGAGACCTCTCCTCTGGATCCTGGGTCTTCTGCTTCCTCCCTCAGCCCGGCCTTGTGGGCGTGACCATTACCAAAGCCTCAGTGGGGGTTGGAACTTCCAGGTCAATGCTGGGATGGCTACCCACTACACTTACTGGTGAAATTATTAAGACCACTCCATGTAGTTAAAAGGGAGGTTTATTTTGTGAGGTAACTTACAAATGAAGGGATTGGTTGTAGGGTCTGGCAAAGGTATGGCGCAGTCTGGCGATGTTCTCTGGAGAACACTGCTAGGTGTACCTCCTGTGTCCAGCGTCCCAGAACCAAGAGCGAGAGCCTTCCTCTGGATCCTGCGTCTTCTGCTTCCTCCTCAGCCCCACATTGTGGGCATGACCATTACTGAAGCCTCAATGGGGTGGAACGTCCAGGCCAATGCTGGGATGGCTATCCACTACATCTCCCCCTTTTGTCTAAATAAGAAAGTTCTAACCTAATACAAGACTATATACAAAGAGATGGTTATCAAATATTGTCCAGGAGTAATGAGGGATAATGACCTAGATAAGTTGGAATTACAAAAAGTGCAAACAATATCAAGCAAAAAACACATAGTAAAATCCAGGGAAGTCTAGAGCATGGGTAGGTGGCATATTACAAAGATTTTTCCAAAAGGTGTCCTATACTAAAGAACCTGAGTCTAATACTTAATATATTCTATCTAAGATATTATATATGTATATATACTAAGTTGTAATTAAAACTGCTAATCTTCAACCTCATCAAAGATCTGAGAAGGAACATAATAATACCTGAGAAATGGGAGAAGGACACAAGCAACTTTCGGGAGTCTTGCAAGAGTAGACAGAGACAGCTGGCAGCCTGGACAGTCACCTAATGTTTCTCACCATCATTGGTGCATCCACTACATACACTATATCAGTTCCTTGGTTTAACTTTGGGGGTCAGTCATGTATGCTATCATGTCATCTTCAAATAGGGAAAGCTTGACTTCTTCCTTTCTAATTTGTATCCCCTTAATCTCCTTATGTTGTCTTATTACTCTGGCTAGATCTTCAAGTGCTATATTGAATAAGTATGGGGAGAGGGGACAGCCTTGACTTGTTCCTGATTTTAGTGGTATTGCTTTGAGTTTCTTTCCATTTAATTTGATGTTGGCTGTTGGCTTGCTGTAAATTGCCTTTGTTATGTTTAGGTATGTTCCCTGTATTCCTGATCTCTCGAAGACCTTTATCATGAAGGGGTGTTGGATTTTGTCAAATGCTGTTTCTGCGTCTAGTGAGATGATCCAGGCTGTGGGACCCAGATCTGTCCTTAGTGCATGAGCTGGCTGTCTGGAACATTGGGCTTACACAGGGACACTTTGCTCAACCTGGAAGGAGGGGACTGGACTTGCCTGTACTGAATCTACCATGTTGAGCTGAATCCCCAGGGGAGTCTTTGCCCTGGATGAGAAGGGAATGGGGGGGGAGGGCCTGGGTGGAAGTTGGGGATGGTGGCGGGATGGGGGAGGACAGGGGAACCCATGGCTGATATGTAAAATTAAAACCCAAATATAATAAAAATATAAAAGGTACCAAAAATATTCTAAAAGTTTCAGAGCTGTGGGATCATTCCTTAATGAGCATGGTTCACAATCTCAATTTTTCTTTCTGTCAGAGAAATTCAGAATGTGGGATTTTACACACAAGATAAGGCATTCACAGGTACTAAACACATGAAAATACCAGATACAAGAAGAAAGAAATCTGGGATCTTAATGACTTTCCAGAGAATTATGTAATACTTGATTTTCACTACAAATAAATGATTTCCAACAAAGTTTTTGCCTAGGCTGACATCACAGAAATGAGTGGGCTGACAAGGAAAAAAATCATAACTCAATACTTTCCTGCAGATCTCTGCATTTGCTTCCATCAGGACCTGGATAATGGTTCTATAAAGACAATTAGGATAGTCAGCCATCTGATTACTGGGAAGGTAGTTCAGGCACCCTCTCACTATTACCAGGAGTAATCCCTGTAATCCTGTCAATAAGACAAAATGGCAGCCTACAGGATAGGGAAAAAAAAGAAAAAAACTTCACCAACTCCACATCTGACTGAAGACTTATATCAAAAATATATTATGAATGCAAGAATATAGACAGCAACCAGTCAAATAATCCCATTAAAAATGGGATACAAATCATTCTCATCAGAAGAATCTTGATTGGCCCAGATACACGTAAGAAAGTGTTAAAAACCCTTAGCTCTCAGGGAAATGCAAATCAAAATGTTTCTACCATAACATCTTACACGTGTCAGAATGTCCAAGATCAAAAAAGCAAATAACAGCTTATGTGGAAAAGCATGTGAAATAAATGTATTTTGTAAGCAGTGGGCAGTATGCACCTCAGCATCAGCAGGGAAAATGACTATGTCAGGAACAAGTCTCACCTAGGCACCGGGCGCCCTGTGAAAATTTCAAGTGTCAGATTCTATAAATAAGTGCAGTTTGGGAATCTCACATGATATGTCAGAATATGTTACCAGTGCTGTGGATATCGCTCTGTATAAATAAAATGCCATTTGGCCAGTGGCCATGCAGGAAGTATAGGCGGGACAAGACAGAAGAGAATTCTGGGAAGTAGAGGCTGGGACTGGGGGAGACTGCCAGCCACTGCCAGAACAGGATGTAAGGTAATGGTGAGCCACAAGCCACGTGGCAAAGTATAGACTAACAGAAATGGGTTAATTTAAGATAGAAGAAGTAGATAACAAGAAGCCTGCCACACCATACAGTTTGTAAGCAATATAAGTTTCTGTGTGCTTTCTTGGTTGGATCTGAGCGACTGTGGGACTGGCAGGTGAGAGAGTCACCTGGGTCAGGCAGGAAAACTCTAACTACATACCAGCAAGCTGCATTTGGCAGCCCTGAAGCACAATCAGCCAACAACAGGCACAAAGGGAGGCTTTCAGTGACATATAAAGGACATATGGCCAAGTAGCTGGATAGATGATCACATCCTATTCAGTTCCTACTATAAATTACATTTTTTCCCTGTCTCCACCTTCAGGTTTGTTGTGTTGGCTGCAGCACATATTTAGGTGGGAGGGGGAAATGTATCAGCAGCTCTGAAGGAGGTCTCCAAGAGTACAACCAGATTTGATTTCCATTGGTGGAATTGAGATCACTCTCTGTATTGATTCCCATTCCAAACACAAGTTGAATATACACACTCCACTATTAGAGGCTAGGAAAGTTAATAAAATTGTCAGCAGAGCCCAGGACTACCAGTCAGTCTCTTCCTGTCTTCTAGGTCTCAGTTGCTCTTGGGTATAACCAAAACACAACCGCAATTTGGCCCAGACATAGCAGAATCTTCCTGACAAGTACAGAGTACAGAACCCATGGAAATAAGCAAAATCATAGATTGTTTTTGTCTCATGAGATAACAAACAATACAGATGTTCAGTAAAGGTAGATTCATATAGAAAAAAAGTCTAGACAGATTGTAGTGTGTTTAAAAATAATACACATACAATTGTGTCTGCTCTTCTTTTGTAGTCCACACATACATCAATCAAGAAAAATGCTGAGGAATCTCCTGTATACGAAACTTCAGAATTTGGTAAAATTATGTTTTATCATCATTCTCTTAAGAAGGATATTGTTTTAATAATTTTTGCACTATTAGGATATTAGAAACTGTCCCTTAAGACTTTGATAGACCTATAATGTCCATTTATACTCATCCTGCTTTATTAAGTTAAAATTGCAACAAACAGGACTGCAAAACAACAAGGTAAACTAGATGATTTTACAAGCTCCTTCAAGTGTCGTAATTTACCAACATTTATCCCTTCATAAGGTATTATTGGTTTGGGACACTAAGACATGCCTGAAGATTACAATCTAAATTTTTTTCAGAAATGCAGATGGGAACTCAAGACCTGCCCAGTATAATAACCTATCATATTCCACATGGCCAGTCAGATAGTAGATCCAGAAAAGGAATTTTCTTCTGCAACTTCTCTGAAAGCACATAATTGCTGCCTGTCTTCTAAATATTTATGCTTATACCCACAGACAACACTGTGTCAGAAAAAAAAATCATCATTTACATCACTATTACACAACACCACAACTGCTCAAATGACAAAGAACTTATAATGTTTTGTCCCAGGCCACCTGATCAATCCAGAACATGCACGATGATTCTCAGAATGAGAAAATCTTGAATTAAATTATCAGGCACAGTTTATATTAAAAGGAAAAGGATGTCTTCTGTGAACACAGTATGTTCTAAGAAAGAAAAAAAATCAAATATTAGAAAGTTGAGCACCAAAAAAAATTACACAAAAGCAAGGAAAAACCATAAACAGTTAGCACAATAAAATCACAAATTGTAATGCCAGCACAGTTTGGAAACTCTCTAAATTCCCACACTTAGCAGAAAACTAATGGGTTAATATTGATAGAAGAAATCTATTTCGACTATACAATGACGTTGATAGGCATTTCAACTCAAAAAGGTCAATGCAAAAATGGTTACACATAAACACCACATTCTGTTCAGTGTGAGTTAGCTATGTATACATTTGGATATATGCACAATTTGGTAAAATAATTTTAATAAATATTGGAATTTATTTTGACAACTAGCAGTGCAGATATTAAATTGAAAGTTGGAGCAAAAAGAAGTGTGAAATAACCTAAATGTAGTACTCATGTCTGAAATTCTAAACTATGTCATGAAAGTCTACACATGTATATGTATCTCTGTATATGTATATAATGCATAAGCAAACACACATATATACATACCTAAATTTTTACAAATATTTTAAAGTAATTGAAATGCATCATAAAATATGTAGAGAGATATTGTGAAAACTTAATCCCTTATACAATGAAGGGTTGTCAGAATTTTCTCACTCATGTGGCAGTAATGCATTATTTGTTTTACTTCATGGCCAAAGGCATGGCTTTAGGGCCACACTGGAGCTTCACAGACCTTTTCAAAAATATACCTACACCTCCCAATATGACAGAAAGTAGCTATTTTTGAAGTTCCTAAACACTTATGTCATCATTGAACAGAAATATATCATACTGTTATTTAGAACCTTCACTGGGATTGACTACATGTGATAGAACTGAAGTTTAATCTGAATGTTAGTGGATTAAAAGGAGGTGGGACAAAATTTCCCATTCTCATGAGCTTACATACAATGATGGACAAAATAGCTAGAAACTTTCCAATGTATTTTTGTCACAATGGCCAAATAATCAGGGGAGAAGTCTAGTAATTATGAGTAATATGATTAAGATCATGAAATGGAAGAAATACCCCACACTGCATTTAATGGCCATGACCTGAGACCAGAATGATGACAGACTTATACAAAAACAATTAATTTCCTTCTGATTGAAAATCAATTATTTATTGATTTTCAAAAATGCTCATGCCATGTCTGATGTCATAGATAGCTAATGGGCTAACAAGTAGGAAAAAATCAGGTACAAGAAATTCTGTTTGCCAGAACACAGTGATAATGCAAACCAAAAATGCAAAGTCGAGCCTGTGAGAACCTATCTGGCAACAAGGTGATAACAATTAAATTTTCTCTGCTATACTTTATTATCCATAATTTTTTGTTGGGTGACAAGTAGGGTGGTGTCTACATATATTACTGGTCAATATTTTCAGGGACTCTAAGGATCATGAATGAAACTACAGTGCCATAGCCATGCCCACAGTAAATCTCCCAGGGTAGAAGAAAGAGATTGATTCTGTTTATCTCTGCCAGATACTACAGCATCAAGAGAAATATCTTCCTTGCCCACAGAGTAGCACTTTAAGACTGACATAGAGATGCCTTGTATTTAAGGGAAGCAGTAGCTTCAGAAGAAGGAAAGAGCAGAACCCACTAGTCTCTGGCAAATACTAAAGCCTGAAGTGAATTCAAATTAGTACTGACAAGCCACCTCTTTAAAGAGAAGCAGTAGCCACAATAACAGAAATCTGTTTGCTGCACATTTGGCAGTATCAGTTGACACAGAGCTGTAATGTTGGTACATAAATAATCTCTGATTTTGCTAATTTCCCCAGGCTCTGTCTCTTGTATATGTTAGATATAGTCTGCCTTGTCTGGGCCAATGTACAATTCGGTTTTGGTTATACCCATGAGCAACTAAGATCCAGAATTTAGCCAGAGGCTGACTAGTAAAAACCAGCTTTGCTGGCAACTTTATTATCTCTCATTGCGTCTGAGGAAGGAGTGTGTGTTTTTAAACTGTGTCTGAAATAGGAACCTTTTGGAGCCCATTTAGGCTTTACTCAGCATATATGCATAGCCACGGGGATTGGACCACGGGCCTGAGTGCAAGTGTCTGAGATGGTCTGCACTTGGCCGTGCTGGAGGGAGGAGTTTTGCACCACCCCTGTGATTGGTGATATTAAGACCGAGGCAGTGGCTTTAGATACAGGAACACATTTCTTGCACAGCAAACGGGGCACTTTATTCAGAGCAGCAGTGTGGGAAACCCCATCAAATCCCTGCCTATCCTAGTATTCTATTGCCTCTTTCTCATGCAGTTCTCTGGGACAGATTTCATTCTCCGGAGTTGTTTAAAGCCAGACTTTGGCTAAATCCATCTAAGAGCTGGACATTAGCCAAGAGCCTGGCTGGCAAAATCCTTGACTGCAAGCCTTTTTATTTGATCTGACTGCCTCCTATTCAAATTGACACAGATTAGGAACCAATAAGGAGACAGATGTCCAAACAAGGAATGGAAAGCAAATGACTGCAGTGTACTTAGAGATCTCCCTCAGAGCTGCTGACTCATCAATCTCTCTCCCTCCCTGTGTGTTGTGAAGAAGCAGGGAAACTGAAAGAGGAACACAGGATAAAATGTAATTACCCTGGGCTCTGCCTCCAAATAACAATAGAATACTGGATAATACTGGCGGTTGGGCAGAAGGAGTTTCCAGCTGCTCTGGTATAGAATCTACCTATTTACAAGAAAGGCTCAATTTTTCTCTGGGCTTTTCTGATTGTAACCCTGGGATGCCAAGTGCATCTGACTGCTGTCTCTGTGATCGTGTGTGTCAGTTTCTAATTTTTTTATTTGTTTTGTTGTTGTTGTTTTTAACAACAATATTTTTCTGCATAGCTTTGGTGCCTCTCCTGGATAATGCTCTGTAGACCAGGCTTGCCATGAAGTCACAGAGACCGGCCTGTCTCTGCCTCATGAGTGCTGGGAAAAAGCCATGCACCACCACCTGGCATCATTTTTTATGTAGTTGAATAATATATAGTATAACATAATACAATATAACATATAATGATATTTATTAGAGTTCTCTACAAAAGGCTGCTAGAAAGAAAAAAGTCACTTTCAAGCCCTCTTCCAAATATACCAAATTTGAATAGAATATCTTACAGTGTCTTAGTAATAAATAATTAAGTTAAGATCTAGGATAAGAAAATTTTGATGTGTATTTGTACATATTATAAATATATGCTCAATCATTCTGTTTGTCTGTGGGAAGACCTTATATGTAATTACACAGTTACCTTTACACATATATTAACACATAAAAATTTTGTTTTGAAATACCTCCTATATTCATAATACTAAAATTCCTCTCCAATTACCAATATGACTGTTACACGTGAAGTTTCTTTTGTTCTGTGTGTTCCTAAATTTTAAATTCTATTTTCTGAATACTGGATGTGATTACCAGGAAATGGCTAAATATCTTGTGTGTTCCTCTATCATCCCCATGCATATCATGAAATAAGAGCAGTGTAGAGGAGTCACCTTTATTTTCCACATGCAGACTCAGAAAGAAGTTGGGATTAAAATATTAGTACTACAATACACATATATGAAAGGTAATAAATACATAATGAATTTGCCTATGTTCATCTATATGTTTTCTTAAGCTACCAGGTAATCATTTGTAAACCAAAGACAATATTAAATATAACATAGAGCTATTTAACTGCGTTTTTGCTTTTGAGAAACTGCAAGGAATAGACAGAAAAAATAGTACTGGAATGTTTCCCTTAACCGGGATTTCTTTATCTCATGGTAATGAATACAGACACAGAGATTTACTCTTTAAATTTTTGCTGCTGTCCTTTCTTCATGTCACAAAATAGGCTGGAGGGCAGCATGACTTAGAAAGGCGTCATTCATAAACCTTTTAAAGGAAAAAGTGTTTAAGCCAGGCAGTGGTGGCTCATGGCTTTAATTCTAGCCCTCGAGAGGCAGAGCCAGGCAGATCTCTGTGAGTTCTAGGCCAGCCTAGAGTCTAGAACATTCCTAGGCAGATCCAGAAATGGCACCAAAACTGCATAGAGAAACCCTGTCTCCAAAAAACAAAACAACAACAAAAAAAATGACTGAAAAGAAAAACAGCGTTTTCTATAAAAGTTGGAAGATAAAGATTCCAAATTATATGTCCAACTATATCTGAGTTCCAACTACCCCCGCCAATTTTATATACATACTTAAAACATTCGTTTTTTTAATGAAGCATAGCAGGGCATCTTTCTCTGCACAGAATATTTGCAGTTTATTCAGTGACAGTTTCTAGGTCACAGTCAATTGGTCTTGTTATATTCAGTACCTAATAAGATATTGTTACTTCTATATTATCTTGATTGCATGTAGCAGATTTATCACTTGGATTTGCTTACTAATGCACATGCCATAGTCTAACTCAAATCCAATATGTTAAGGTTTCTGTAGATTATGGCCAAGCCTGATATTTGAAATTACTGATCACCCAGTGTCAATTTACATAATCATGTGTTTGTACTTCACATTCTAGGACTAAGCATTCAGAATGAACTCACTGATTAATTAATGAAATATTTAAGGAATAAATACAGATACTTTAGAATAAGCATATATATAAACACACACACACACACACATATCCCAAATATTCCCATGAATTCAATATAATTGTAAGAATGTTCTAAACCGATAGCAAGGATGAAAATTTATGTCTCCATCTACATATATAAATAAAATTTATAAAAAGGGGGTGTGTATGACAAAGTAAAGAACAAGTTGTGGAATATCCCTTCACTCAGTATGAATTCACATCACTGTTATTGTTGTAATAAACAAACTGACTAGCATATAGCTAGGCGGAGTCAACTCAGGCAAGACAACCAGACTAAGAGGATGGTGGATAGAAGAAGGGAAAAGTCTTAGAATCACAAGGAAATGTGGAGAGAATGAGATGTCTTTCTGGTACAGCCTTTTCCTAATTAAGGTTGATGCTACTGACAAACAGAGGTATGGCTCCTTTAAGAGGTAGATTCTTGGTTTTGTCCAAGTAGCTAACATGGACATGGCTCTTTTAAGAGGACTTATGCCTGAATCCTTACATAGAGTTTATGAGCAGTGGGGCAGTATTCTACTTGGTTGTGGAATGGACCCAACAACTCCCAGACCTGAGGAAGATAATCTGGATCTTGGACACCTCAGCCTTGAAGCTAAGTTCTCAGGCTACCTATGGGAAAGCAAGTGTCCCTGCATAAGTCCCAGGTTTCAAACAGCCAGCTCATGAACTAAGGACAGGTCCCGGGTCCCACTGCCTGGGTGCCTCCCAAACAGTTCAAGCTAATCAACTGTCTCACTTATCCAGAACGCCTGATCCAGTTGGGGGCTCCTCAGCTTTTGGTTCATAGTTCATGTGTTTCCATTAGTTTGGCTATTTGTCCCTGTGCTTTTTCCAATCTTGGTCTCAACAATTCTTGCTCATATAATACCTCCTCTTTCTTGACAATTGGATTCCTGGAGCTCCACCTGTGGCCTGGCCATGGCTCTTTGCATCTGCTTCCATCAGTCATTGGATGAGATTTCTAACTCAAAAGTAAGGGTGTTTGGCCATCCAATCACCAGACTAGGTCAGATCAGGCTTTCTCTTGACCATTGCCAGTAGTCTACAGTGGAGGTATCATAGTGGATTTCTGGGGACCTCTCTAGCACTTTACTTCGTATTATTCAAAAGAGTGAGTTTTATTCACATATGTTGTTGCCACAGTGTCCTAAATATCAGCAGAGTAATCAACTACCTATAAGGACAGTGATTAACTGCATGGATGGATTAAATACCTCACACTGCTAAAAGGCCAAGAACTATAGCCTGGAATGATCACAGACCTAACAAAAATCATTACTATCATTTTGACAGAAGAATATAGAAATAAAGGGAATCCTAATGACATATTAATATACCCATATATATGCATCAATTTACCCTTCTCAGAGATGCTTCTTGCACTCTTTGGAAATAACACAATGATTTGAGGGTTTGTTCTTTATAGAGAGCCTAAGAGGCGAGGCTTTAGGTACTATGTACTGATGTTACATGTATTTATTAAACTCCTGCCCTAAAAGCCTCATACATCTGTATTGAAATGGCAGCAGGAAGATTCTAACAGATTCAAAGGTGGTAGATGATTCAATAGTCACGATGTTTTCCAGTCTCAACTTCATTATCTGAAATAGGAAAACAGAGTCTGTGGTAACAGACCTATGATCTGCACAGAATTAAAACATACAAAAACACCAGAACCAAGATCAAAAAAGCTGCAATAATAATTTTTTTCAAGGGGAGTGTGTAATACTGTAATACCACTCACCTTTACTAAATAATTGAATTCAAACATACCCCATGCCTTACTTTACTTCATAGAACAGAATTGGTTCTCAAGAAGAAAATTAAAATTACAAAACTCTCTATGTGCCAAAAATGCAATGACAATACAAAGCAAGTGAGCTAAATTTTATTTGTGAGGAACAAAATTGTAGTGGGATGACAAGAAATAAATATCCTGTGCATTCTTTAGTATTCACCCAGATTATTGTATGATCAGTATGGTAATATCTGCCAATGTAACTGCTTGATTTTTTTTCAGAGACACTTAAGATTCCTAGTGAAAACTGACACTGCCATTGGAATAACCACATGGAAGTCACAGTGGTGAGTGTTAAAATTCCTAACCAATCACACAGCTACACTATGGAGTTTGTGCTGTCCAGCAGTCAGGGAAGATGGTTAGTCAGCACAGGGCCTTACATCCTATGCAAAACATGGACTGCATTTTCATGTAATTTGCAAGCAGTGTGACCATGTAATTTATGTACATGCATGGTGCAGCTGTGTAGGCACATATGAGCATGCTCAGGGGAACCCATTAAAGCAAGTTCCAAGTTTTCTGTATGCCACTACATAGAAAACAGGACTTCCAATGTCATTAGCCCCACTTCTCTTCTATAGTGTCTTCTGGAAACGCTTCCTCCACTCCCTGTACACACTGGTCTTTACATAGGCCTGTGTAGCTTTTTCCTATCTCCCCCGACATTTTTTTTTTTTTTTTGGTTTTGTGAGACAGGGTTTTACTGTGTAGCTTTGGAGCCTGTCCTGAAACTCGCTCTGTAGCCCAGGTGGGACTTGAACTCACAGAGTTCCACCTACCTCTGAGTGCTGGGATTAGAGTTGTGTGCCACCACCAGCCCCGGTATTAAGAGTTCTTAATAAACTCTTACAGTGGATTTCCTTGGAACCTGTGTTATTGTCACACATAAACAGCAATATGTAATAAATAACATCAGTGTCAACTCAAGGCAGGTCCTCCTATCTCCCTGCACCCGGGTCCTGTACTGCGGTATGCTCCATCTACAACGGCCCATTTTCCACTTGCCTTCCTTTTTGACCTCTTTGCACAACACCAGTTATTTCAAAAACCAGAACCTCTCTTACTACTGCTAATGAACCTTTGCCTATTCGACCTCCCACTCCTACTCCTTGGGCATCTGCCCCTTTGGCTCCTCTGCTAACCCCCTCCTCCTCTCTGATATTGGGCTGCTCCAAACAGCCACCCAACAATGGCTCCCACAGCAATCCTTCTATCACTCACTGTCAAGCAGCTAAGGAACCCAACTCCAGTCAGGCCAACATGGCAGCCATTATCACTTTGTTAGAGGTTTCCAGTGTGGATGGGTTGGTTAAGGTACATGTCCCTTTCTCACTTGCTGAATTTTCTCAGTTAGAAAAAACCCCTGGTCTATTATACCTCTAATTCTGCTTTCTTTATTAAAAGTTCCAATATAGAAACCCCAGCCCAACTCTGTCCCAGTTCCAGTCTAGTAGGCAGGGTACCTATGGAATGCCTACCCCCAACAAAGACCTGCCACTGGACCCTGTAATCTACATGCCTTGCTCCAGTACCCATCTGCCTGAGAACCCACCACTTCCTGAGATATGGAAACCAAATTCTCCAACTCTCATTGGAACAAGAGGTGAGTGACTCTGCTCATACCCTGATAGACCTGCCCCTGGGGCATAACCCATACCTGTGAACCCCTACCCAAATCTGTCCCAGTTGCTAACCAGCAGGCAGGGCACCTTGAGAAGGTTTTCCTCTTACCAAGACCTGCCACCAGACCCTGCAATCTACATGCCTTACCCCCATACCCATCTGCCTGAGAACACAGCCACTTCCTGAGGCATGGAAATCAAACTACCATCTCTCATTGGACCATGAAAGCTCTCATTGGACCAAGAGATACTGCAATCTACAAGCTTGCCCCCATACCCAGCCTCTTCCTGATGCTGGGAAACCAAACTGCCAGCTCTCATTAGACAAAAATCTTTCACTGTAACAAGAGAAACCTCCTGAGACAGGGAATCTGCTACCCCTCATTAGACCAAAGTGGCTTTCTGAGACATAGATTCTGCCATCTCTCCCTGAACTGTCAATTCTGACTGACAAGGGCCCTGAGAAGACCAAGAATGGCTCCATGAGTCACAGATTCAACAAACTTGGGTTGACTCAAGAGCAGCTCCCTGAGACACAGAGTCTGCCTGTCCTAATTATACCAAGAATCAAGATTAGACCCAGAGGGGCACCCTAAGACACTAACACATCAAGCAGAGAGCGCGCTAATAGCAACTCCTCAGACATAGGAATCTTTTATACCTATTAAGAAGGAGATGGGCAGACATAAAGGCAAAATTATATACAACAGCATAAAGAACAATATGGCATCACCAGAAACTAGCCCTCCTCCAAAAACAAGACCTGAATATTACAATGTAGAAGAAGCAGAAGAAAGCAACAATAGAATACCATCATGAAGATGATAGAGACCTTTCAAGAACAAAATATAAAAAAAAAATGAAACTGAGAAAAAGACAGACAAAAAATTAGAGGAAATCAATAAGGAAATAGAGGAAAAGAGAAACAAAAAATTGGAAGTGTTCAATAAATCCCTTAAGAAAGCCATGAAAAAGCAATTAAACATGTGAGGGAAACAATTCAAGACCTGAAAAGGGAAATGGAGACAATGAAGAGGACACAAACAGAAGGAAATAGAAAATCCGAGTAAAGAAACAGGAAACACATACAAGCATATCCGACAGAATACAAGAGATGGAAGAAAGAATATCTAGAGTAGAGAATATAATAGAGGAAACAGATTCATCAGTAAAAGAAAATACCAAAGCCAAAAAAGTCGTAACACAAAACATCCAGGAAATCTGGGACACCATGAAAAGGCCAAATGTAAGAATAATATGTAAAGAAGAAAGAGAAGAATACCAACCAACACAAAGGCCCACAAAATATATTCAACATGAACATAGAGGAAAACATTCCCAATATAAAGAAGGAAATACCTATATGATACACGAAGACTACACAACACCAAATAGACTAGACACAGTGCAGTGAATCCCAAAGAGAAGTACACACACACTACCACCAAAAGGTAACAGGAACTAACGATCACTTGTCATTAATATCCCTTAATATCAATGGACTTAATTCGCCTATAAAAAGACACAGGCTAACAGAATAGATATGAAAACAGGACCCATCTTTCTACTGCATGCACAAAACACACCTCTGTTTTAAAGATAGACACTACCTCAGAATAAAAGCCTGGAAAAGTCTTACCAATCAAACGGTCTTAAGAAGCAAGCTGGTGTAGCTATCCTAATATTCAACAAATTAGACTTCAAAATAAAATCAATCAAAAGAGATCAAGAAGGACATTACATACTCATCACAGGAAAGATCCACCAAGATGAATTTTCATTCTGAACATTTATGCCCTAAACACAAAAGTGCCAACATATGTAAAAGAAACATTACTGAAGCTTAAATCACACATAAAACCCCACACATTAATAGTGGAAAATTTCAATACCCCACTCTCACCATTGGAGGGATCTGCCAAATCGAAACTTAGGGGAGAAATAAGGAGCTTATCTGAAGTTATGGCTCCAATGGACTTAATCGGTATCTACATAACATTCCACCCTAACAAAAAAGAATATACTTTCTTCTCAGCACCCCATGGAACCTTCTCTAAAATTGACCACATAAGCAAACCTCAACAGATACAAAATTTGGAATAACCTCCTGTATTCTATCAGACAACCATGGTTTAAAGTTAGAATTCAGGGTCCAGAGTACTAACCATTTACTCCAGGGAGGCTTCCTAGAAAACAGGACCACAGGAAAGATACAGGGATCTCCCAATGACAGAGAAATGGATGAAAACTACATGAACAACCTGGACGACAGTGGGAGTAATGAAGGGCAAGGGTTGAGGGAAAGAAAGCTTAGGGGAGCAGGAGATCCTAGCTGGATCAAGAACAGAAAGAGAGGACAAGGAATAACAGACTATGATAAATGATGACCACATGAGAACAGGAATAGGCAGAGAGCTGGAGAGGTACCCAGAAATTCACAATGATACATCCTCTGTAGACTGCTGGCAATGGTCGAGAGAAAGCCTGATCTGACCTAGTCTGGTGATCAGATGGCCATACACCCTAATGGACGTGCTGGAACTCTCATCTAATAACTGATGGAGGTGAATGCAGAGATCCTCAGCCAGGACCCAGGTGGAGCTCTAGGAGTCCAATTATCAAGAAAGAGGAGGGACTGTAAGAGTGTGAATTGTTGAGACCAAGATTGCAAAAAGCACAGGGACAAATAGCCAAACAAATGGAAGCACATGAATTATGAACCAAAAGGCTGTGGTGCCCTCAGCTGGAGCAGTCCCTCTGGATGAGTAAGACAATTGAATAGCTTGAACTGTTTGGGAGGCACCCAGGCAGTGGGACCCAGACCTGTCCTTAGTGCATGAGCTGGCTTTTTGGAACCTTGGGCTTACATGGGGACACTTTGCTCAGCCTGGAAGGAGGGGACTGGGCCTGCCTGTACTGAATCTACCAGGTTTAAATTAATCCCCAGGGGAGTCTTGGCCCTGGAGGAGATGGGAATGGAGGGGAGGGGCTGGGGGAAAGGTGGAGGATGGGGGCAGGAGGGGGGAGGAAAGGGGAGCCCATGGCTTATATGTAAAATTAAAACACAAATATAATAAATAAAAAAGGAGAATAAAAGAAAAAAATAAAGTTAGAATTCAATAACAACAAAAATTACAGAAATCCTACAATCATGGAAACTGAATAATGCTCAACTGAACCACCAATGGGTCAAGAAAGACATTAAAGACTTCCTAGAGATCAATGAAAATGAATATACTACATACCCAAACTAATGGGACACTATGAAAGCAGTGCTAAGAGGAAAATTCATAGCAAAAAAAAAAAAATGCCCAAATAAAGAAGTTGGAGAAATCTCACACTAGTGACTTAGCAGCATACCTGAGAACTCTAGAAAAAGAAGCAAAGTCACCCAGGAGGAATAGACACAAGGAAATAATCAAATAGACTGCTGAAATCAATGAAATAGAAACAAAGAGAACAATACAAATAATCAATGAATCAAAAAGTCCATTCTTTGAGAAAATCAACAAGATAGACAAGCCCTTATCCACACTAACCAAAAGGCAATGAGAGAGAATCCAAATTTGCAAAATGAGAAATTAAAAGGGGGATACAACAACTGATGATGAGGAAAATTAAACACTCATCAGGTCATACTTCAAAAACCTGTACAACACAAAACTGGAAAATCTAAAGGAAATGGACATTTTTCTGCATAGGAAGCCGATACTAAAGTTAAATCAAGATCAGATGAACTATTTAAATAGACCAATAACCACTATGGAAATAGAAACAGTCACTAAAAGTCTCCCAAACAAACAAACAAAAAAGCAAGAACCAAATGATTTCGATGCAGAATTCTACCAGATCTTCAAAAAAGATTTAACACCAATACTCTTTAAATTTTTCCAAAAAGTAGAAACAGAAGGAACATTATCAAACTCCTTCTATGAGGCTACAGTTGCTCTGATTCTCAAGCCAAACAAAGATGCAATAAATAAAGAGAATTAGAGACCAATCTTTCTCATGAACATTGAAGCAAAAATACTCAATATAATATTGGCAAACAGACTCCAAAGAATACATCAAAAAATTATTCATCATGATCAAGAAGGCTTCATACCAGAGATGAAAGTGTGGTTCAATATATGAAAGTCTGTTAATGTAATTAATATACCATATTAAAAAAAACTGAAGGGAAAAAATACATGATCATTTCATTAGATGCTGTAAAGCTATTTGACAAAATCCAACACCCCTTCAAAATAACAGTCTTGGAGAAATCAGGAATACAGGGAATATATCTATACATAATAAAGGTAATTTACAGCAAGCCAACAGCCAATATCAAAGTAAATGGAGAGAAACTCAAAGCAATTACACTAAATTCAGGAACATGACATGATTGTCAGCTCTCCCCGTATTTATTCAATATAGAATATGAAGTTCTAGCTAGAGCAATAAGACCACAAAAGGAGATCAAGGGGATACGAATTGGAAAGGAAGAAGCAAACTTCCACTATTTGCAGATGACATGATAGTATAAATAAGTGACCCCAAAAATTCTACCAAGGAAATCTTAAAGCTGATCAACATTTTCAGTAATATGTCAGGATATAAGATTAACTAAAAAAAAAAAATCAGTAGCCCTCCTATATACAAATGACAAACAGGCTGAGAAAGAAATCAGAGAAACATCACGCTTTAGAGAAGCCACAATAATATAAAATATCTTTGGGTAACTCTAACTAAAAAAGGGAAGGACATGTATGACAAGAAGTTTAAGTCCCTGAAGAAAGAAATTAAAGAAGATATCAAAAAGTGGAAAGATCTCCCATGCTAATGGATAGGTAGGATTAACATAGTAAAAATGACAAACTTACCAAAAGCAATCCACAGATACAATGCAATCCCTATTAAAATCCCAACACAATTCTTCACAGACCTGGAAAAATAATACTCAACTTCATATGGGAAAAAGAAAAAACCCAGGATAACCAAAAGAAACCTGTACAATGAAACAACCTAAGCAGGCATCCCTGACTTCAATTCCTACTGTAGAGCTATAGTAATAAAAACAGCTAAGTACTGGATTAAAAACTGACAGGGAGACCAATGGAACTGAACTGAATACCCTGACATTAATCTGAATATGTATGGACACGTAATTTCAACAAATGGTGCTGGCATAACTGAATGTCAACATGTGGAATATTGAAAATAGATCCACTTCTGTCATGATGCACAAAATTAAAGTCCAAGTGGATCAAAGATCTCAACATAAATCTAGGTACTTTCAGCCTGATAGAAGAGAAAGTAGGAAGTAGTCTTGAATGCATTTGCACCAGAGATCACTTCCTAAATATAACACCAGTAGCACAGACACTGAGAGCAACAATTAATAAATGGGGCCTTTTGAAACTGAGAAGATTTGCAGGGCAAGGGACATGGTCAATAATACAAAACAACAGCCTGCAGAATGGGAAAAGATCTTCACCAACCCCACATCTGATAAAGGGCTGATATCTAGAATAATTACAGAACTCAAGAAACTAGACATCAAAATACCTAAAAGTCCAATTCAAAAATGGGCTATAGAGCTAAACGGAGAACTTGCAACAAAAGAAGCTGAAATGGCAGAAAGAAATTTAAGAAACTGCTCAACATCCTTAGTCATCAGGGAAATTTAAATCAAAATGACTCTGAGATACCACCTTACTCCTGTCAGAATGGCTAAGGTAAAAAACACTGAAGACAGCTTATGTTGGAGAGGATGTGGAGCAAGGGGAACACTCCTACACTGATGGTAGGAATGCAAACTGGTACAGCCACTTTGGAAAACAGTATGGATCTTTCTCAGAAAACTGGGAATCAAGCTCCCTCAAGATCCAGCTATACAACTCTTGGGCATATACCCAAGGAATGCTCAATCATACCACAAGTACACATGCTAAACTATGGTCATAGCAGCATTATTTGTAATAGTAAGAACCTGGAAACGACCTAGATGCCCTACAACTGAAGAGTGGATAAAGAACATGTGGTACATATACACAATGGAGTACTACTCAGCAATAAAAAATAGTGCTATCAAGAAATTTGCAGGCAAATGGATGAAACTAGAAAATACCATCCTGAGTGAGGTAGTCCAGTCTCACAACAACAAACATGGTATGTACTCATCCATAAGTGGATACTAGATGTAAACAAAGGTAACCAGATTGCACTCCCAGCTCCAGGAAGGCTAGCTCATAAAGATGACCCTAGGAAAGACACAGGGAACACACAGAGACAGAGAAATGGATGAGATCTAAAGTAGGGGTGAGGAGGGTAATGGAGGGTAAGCATCAGAGGAAAGACAGCTTAGTAGAGGTGGGGTTAAAGAGAGCTGGATTAGGAAGAGACTGGGAGAACAAGGAATGAGATACCATTATAAATCAAGACACCGTAGGATTAGGAAGAATTATATTGCTAGAGAGGTCCTCAGGAATCCACAAAGATGACTCTACTATAGACTACTCCCAAAGGTCAAGTGTGTCTGAACTGACCTACTCTAGTGATCAGATGAATGAACATACTAGGTTTTTTTAAACCAATTTAAACATTGTTATGTTCTTAGAAATCATTCCCAGAGCCATTAATGTAGCTATTATTTTACTCATCATTATCATGAGCTATTCATATCAAAATCACAGCTAACACAACTGAAAACATGAAGGTAGACTTGATGATTGTACCACCACGTTCAAATATAAAGCTTCTTCTAAGGTCTTAGAATATCCTAGGGTATTATATTCTTGTTTCCCACAGTTGACTGAATATTTCAATTTTTTGATTAAAATAAACATATCATTTAAATGAGTAAAAATAATTCCCAATGTAATCATCAAGCCTGATACAGAAGACTAAGAAACAGTGAACCAAGAGGCAGTCCTTCTTTTGTAATTTCTCTGAAGGCATGTCATTTCGAACAGTTTTCTATATATCTATCCTTATAGCCACAAGCAACTTTAATTGTAAATCTCTAAAAACAACATTTTAATTTTACAGCACTATTTCAGAATTACACACATGCATAAACTAGTATGTAATTACAAGGTGGTTGTAGACTTCTCCCAAATGAACTCAACTACATTAAAGTTGCATACAAATGTATGCATAGATATTTTTATACATACATATATATTTCTACCTCTAAATGTGTATCAGAAGGAGGCACATCTACATACACATACAAAAGCATTTACACATATAATAATAGGGTTCAAAAATATCATGGGGATATCATGAAAACTGCACATTTTGACCATGAAGGGGAATCTGAGTTTTCTCTCAGGTTACTGTAATGAGTTATTTGGTTAACTTCTTGGCCATGAAAGCTCCCATAATACCCCACTGGTGATTCACACACCATTTCTAAATCAGGGTTACACATCCTAATGTGATGGTGATAAGCTACTATTGAAGCTCCTACATACTAAAGTCATCATAGAACAGATATCCACATGGCACCTCTTGAGAAGCTGCACTGGGAATGACTACATGTGATAGGAATAAAAACTACTTTGCATATAAATCCAGCAAGAACAAAATATCACATGCTCATGAGCCAAAAAAAAAAAAAAAAAGAAGTAGAATAATCTACTTTTTCCTACTTTTGCTATCGTGGTCTATTTATAATAGGAGTAATCAATTTCTTGCAACGATTATTATTATTTATAAATGGATAGATTGGTTATCACTTGACTGTCATCAGAGAAATTTCATCTGGTAATAATTGGAAATAACACAATGATATGCAGGAGACTCATTATTTAGACACTTAGAGGCTTTGGTTAACTATGTTATGATGTTTAATGCCTTTTTCATATAGCTGAACTATAGCCTCCTGTATCTGTGTTGAAAAGGTACCAAAAATATTATATCAGATTCAGAGCTGGGGGATCATTCCAAAAAGACAAATTTTTCCAGTCTCAAGTTTTTATCACTCACAGAAATTCAGAATGTGAGTTTCAGACGCAAGGTAAGCTGTTCAAAGGTTGTAAACATGTAGAATACCAGAAACAAGAAGAAAGAAATCTGGGCTCTTAATTACTCTCAAGGAAACATGAAATACCTCACTGTCACTAGAAATAATTAACTGATTTCCAACAAAGTTCATGCCTCACCTGATATCTTAGAGAGGAATGGGCTGACCAGGGAAAAAAAGTTCCAAGATTTCTATGTGTCAAAAGGAATTGACAATGCCCACCAATATTAGAAAATTGTACCTCAAAGACTTTAAAGGGCAAAAGGATTACAGCGAGTATATTTGATTTTAAGTAAAATTCTTTATTTTCCATCCAAAGACTCTAGTGATGGAAAGGCTAGTGTCAGGAACAGTTATTGCTTGATACTTTCATCGACTCTAGGTAACTGGATAAGAGTAACAATGCCATAGCTGTTCTCACAGATGATCTCCGTAGGATAAGAAGGAGCAAGACTCTCTTTTTCTGAGCCAGGTAGTAAAGGTTGAATTGGATTATCTTCCTTGCTTACAATACAAAACTTTTAGACTGAGATTGGGATGTCACATCTTTAAATAGAAGTTGTAGCTTCAGAAGCAGGATCCTACTTGCTGCACAGGTGAAAGGCACAGGGGATGTAGAGCTGTGCTCAATGGAATGAATCAACACTGACTTTGCTAAACTGTGTGGGCTCTGTCTCCTGTAGATGTCTGAAGGAGTCTTCATTTTCTGGGCCAATACAGAGTTGAGCTTTTGTTATACACAAGACCAAATGTGTCCTAGACTACAGCAAGAACCTGGCTCCTTGTCTCTGATTGTAGCACTGTGCATTCAAAGTGAGTCCTGAATAAGAATGAGTTAGGACAATGATCTTAGTTCCAGCAATTCAGGAAAATCCTGTGGTAACCTTGGAAATCTCCATCAGAGATGCTGTTTCAATTCTCCCTTCCACCTAAAGGTACATGTGCTGCCACTGAAGCAGCGGAATTGAAAGTGCACAAGAGAAAAAAATGGCATTTTACTCTTGGCTATGACTCCAATTATTAAAAAACAAACAAACAAACAAAACAAACAAACAAACAAACAAACAAAACCAACCTGTGCCAACTAGAAGGTAATCATGTATCTGATGCTTGAGACAAATGCCTGTCTATATACAACAACTCTCCCTTTCTGCCAGCTGCTGACTGATTGTGATTCTGTGCTGAGGATTGCAGCTTGCTGCTGACAGTTTCCAATATGTCATGTCACTTCCTCACTGAAATGATAGATTCTTGAACTTTACGACCCCAGTAAGTATATTTATTCAATATATAATTAAGTACATTCATATCATGTGTGTGTGTGTGTGTGTGTGTGTGTGTGTGTGTGTGTATGTGTGTGTGTATGCACAGTAATGACAGAAGTAAGATGCTACTTTTGTAAATAGTAATGTTATTTCTAGCTGTACTCTGAACATAGGCAACTTGGATATTCTATATTACTGTGTTCTAATGATTATGTAATATTTGAGGTTTTTGTGAAATACTGTAATATTCATAATCCTTATGTACTTTTTAAAATTTCTCCTTTGTATGTGTATTTATGTGTGGTTTCACTTATGCGGGCATGCATGTAGCATTCATTTTGGATTAAAAGTTCCATAAATACTCACAAAATACTTTGCTCATTATTCATAGAAAAAATATAAATATCTTGAAAATATTCAAAATCCTTTGCATTTCCCCTAGGAGAATTCTGCTTTAAACATCATCATCAGTATTCTTTCCTTAGATCATATAGTTACTATCTTTTGTGTGACATCTGAGATCCAGGAAAGCCCCGTGTTTTCTTTTCTGTGAAGTTATCAACAGAACAGGGACAGATCCTCAAATCTAGCATACATGCTAAATTTTGCTTTTTCCCTCTTCATCAGCACATTAAACAGAATAGGCCAATCTTACAATATTTGTTTAATGATCTTTCTTCAGCATGTGGTAGAACATTGGTTTGATTCATAAGGAAACAATTTTGTAAGCACATTCAGCTGATACAAGGGTGCTAAAATTCCATCAAATATCAGTTTCATGCTCAGGAGTTTTAGCAATGTTAGATTGTTATTGTGTTTCACACAAGGGAAGAATTTGCCAAACATGTTAAACAAGCTGGCCAGTAAAATTCCATGATACTACTCACATGACATATGCCTCATATCCTTTGATTGGATGGTGATGCCTGTATGTCTGACTTTTCTGGCATATATATACGTACACACACACACACACACACACACACACAAACACACACACACACACATATATATGTATATATATATGTATATATACTGGAATTAGAACCTAGGAAATCATCTTTCCTAGCAACCAGATAGCTGATGGACTCTTCTACTAGGCATTGTTTATTAGAAGCAAATAAGCAAATAAAACAAAATGTATTTTTGTTCAAAAAAACACACAGATGATCCCTAATGGAAGCACCTACTGGACATCTTTCCATACCTATGAATCTGTGCTTGTACTTGCTCAGTTTCAAAATTTAATTTCAGAATGCTTAAATAAAACCTAAGCATAAATCAAGTGTTTCTGTTGTTGTTGTTTTTAATCACAACGCATGCTAAAATTGATCAATGCTGGGGAGTCTCTTATAAATAAAACTTGCAAATTCCATTAAATTACATGTATCATCTTTCTTGAAAATCTGTTTTTTAAACTATTTTGATATTGTTTTGTTCTTAGATTCAGTCAACTGAACCATTAAAATAGTTATTATTTTACTCATTGTCATCATGTACTGTTCATTGCAAAATCACACCTAACACAAGGAAATATGTCATGGAAGACTTGATGATTATACTAACAACTTCAAATGAAAAAACTTGTCAGGAGTAGCATATCCTAGGGTATTATATCCTTGCTTCCCAAGGACATTACTGAATAGATCCTTTTTTTGAATAAAGAAACATCTATCATTTAAAGGAGGAAAAATAATTTCCAATGTATCAACATAGCCTGATACATTAGGCTCAGAAATAGTGAACCAAGAGGCAGTCCTTCTTTGACAACATCTCTGAAGGCATGGCATCCCAAATCTTTTTTCTCTATATTTATAATATACCAACAGGAAACTTTAGTTGTATCTCTCCAAAAATGACAACATTTTATAGCACTTTTATGAAATTCCACACCTGCAGAAACTGCTATGTTTTTAAAATATCATGTCTGTGGCCACCTGATAAATCCACACAACTCAACATTTTCATGGGCAAGAAAGATAAATATTTATTGAGAACATATCTGAACAACTGGTTTTACATTTTTTGCCACAAGAAAATAGCAAAACTGCAAAGAGAAGACAAAAACTGAAAACAGCAGCTTACTGTCTTTCACTTTAACTTGATAACACTTAGATGACCCAGGCCCTCTCTCTTGGCCTGCTTCCCCAAGAACATTTTCCAGTTTACAGCTCACTAATGATTCTGGATTAAAATCACCTTTCTCCTGAGCAGCAAAAGTCGAGGGTTTCAGATGAGCTCTCTAACTTCCCTGGGGTTCCTAGTAGATGAGGCAGAGGAGCAAATGTAAAAATCTGGCAAGTTTCTTTCCTGAAGCAACCATTTGTCACTGCTGACAGTGACAATGGTACATTTAAGATGTGGTACTGACTGCAAGGACTGATGAATGTGTGCAGCCTGGAGTGTGATCACTGGTCCTTTCCCTAGGTCCTTTACTATGAAGTGGCAAGACAAGCTTCTCTTTTTGCTCTTTCAGGGGACTGTGTCTCAGCTTCATGCTTGAAGCATCAGCCTGAAGAGAAAATACCACATCCCAGAACTGTCAAGGAGACTATTGTGAAGAGTGAGAGGTAGTGGGATGAGCATCAGGCATGGGGGCAGTGGATTCTACTGTGGACTGGCTGAGGCACCACACTTCTGTGTACTTTGACCCAGACATTTACCTTCGGATTCATTTCATCTACTGGAAAAATAAGAGGTTAATTTAAAACCTCCTTCAGGGAGGCTGAGGTGAGAGGATCACTGGAAGTTTGAAGGCAGCCTGGTCCAGGAATGCAGCCAGTTCCAAACCAGTCAGGGCTACATAGTGAGACCCAGTCTCAAAACAATGCACACAATAAAGCAAGCTCCCTCAAAGAAAAACCAACAACAACCCCATCTTGGGTCTTTCCCAGCAGAACTTCCTAGGATCCACACTCCTGCAGAAATACAGTTTCTGAGCAACAAGGAGCAATCACCAAGTAGATAGGTTTTTATGCTTTGAGGGGCCCTTGCCTACCTTTCAGAGCTTATTCACATTAAACACTTCCAGCAACACTGTTTTCACAAATTTTCATATCCCATAAAAGCAGCAAATGAAAAGAGCCCAGCAGAGAACTGCACAAGGTAGGCACTATAGACAGAGCTAGTCAACGACATTTTCATTTCAATAAACACTGGGCTGAAAAACTAACCTGCATTGCTCCCTGTACCCAGGGCTGAGGCATGGAAAAGAGCAAGGCAGCCCAAGGGGCAAAAATCTAAGGAGACATGGATGAGGAGGGAAGCAGGAAAGAGTACAGAAGGGAACAGGGTGTTGACCAAAATACCAAAACTAATGCAAATGGGAGAAAAAATGGGGGGTGGGGTGGGTGAACAGGCAATATATCTACACACTACAGTTCTGGATAGTCATTATTAAATGAGATGACAAGGAGCACATGTGGTTTTAAAAAGGCATAGAGAATGTTTCTGTTAAGTTTTGGAAATATCTCCTTCCTAAAAGAGAAAAATGCTCTAAAAAAAAAAATACATTTTGACACTTAGGAAGGATAAGCTGGCTGTGTGTTCACCCTGGCAGGCAGAAGCGCATGGAATTGTGAGCTGCTTTGGGACACTGGGCAAACATGTGTCCTCCCTTGCCACAGAGGTTGCACAGGATGATCTTCCTGCAGTAAGGACTCTTGTGCCCCTCTTCCCCACACCTGTAACACCTGTCCTGCGTGCAGGTGCCGCTCATGTGGGTCCGGGAACCACATTTAAAGCACGTCTTGGGCTGCCCCTTGTACCAACTGTAGCCCCTCTCTGTTCCCAAGAAGAAGGAGCCAGGCAGGTGCCTCACTCCTCCCTCCCCCTGGCGCAGCTCAATCTCACACTTGTACTCCCCAGTCCAGATCCCAAACCTGTCAGTCACTTTCATTGGCAAGGCCAGCACATCACAGTGGCGCTTGAGCCAGGTCACGATATCCTCCACATCCACGGTCTCATTCCGGAAGAGGATGAAGAGGGTCTTCAAGCTGGACCTGCTCTGTCCCAACACCACAAAGTTCTCCCAGCAGTCGTCCTTCTCCCGCTTTTCCTCATAGACGCGGAGAAACAGGGCTTGCTTGTCTGCAGATCTGAAGCTCACATCGAACTGGCGGCTGCCAGGGATCTGGATGACAGCACAGATGTCCCCAGGGTCCATGCCAAGGGAGCGCAGGATGAGCGCGCCCACCACGAAATCGCGGGTCGGACAGGCACTTTCTTCTCCCTGGAAACCTATGCGCACAAGGAAGCGGCCCTTACCCGGCCTGGAGGCTGGAGGCTCATCCTGGAGTGGTCGCTTTGTAATTGCATCTTTGATTGCAACAGGCCTGGGAGGGGACGCCATGGCCGCTGCCGCTGCCACCTCGGCCATCTTCCTTTGACTGGCATCTCTGGCTCCGGCTCCCTCCATCCTGCAAGCATCTGCTGCATAGCCACCAGGGTCTCTGCTGAAGACCCTTGGGTCCCCGCGGCCGGCAGGCGGGAAGTGACCGCGGCCAGGTGGGAGTTGACCATGGCCGGCAGCTGGGAAGTGTCCACGGCCGGCAGGTGGGAGGTGACCGCGGCCTGCAGGTGGGAAGACGCCGCGGTTCGGTGTGGCCAGGCCTGCCGGGCTGCCCAGCCTGCCACCGGCACCTCTTCCCCTTTCTTCTCCGCGCCACTGCTCACGGAAGTCGTGCTTCTTCTCAGCCAGGTTCTTCACCACCTGTGCCCAGCCCATCTTCTCGCCTGCACCCTGGGCTTCCTTAGCCTGGTCCATAGGCTGCGGGGGAAGCAGGAGCTGCAGCTGTCCCCGCTGTACATCCTCCTCTGCGCTGCCACCTGTCGCCATGTTGCCTCTTTCCCAGATGAAAATCTGTTTTTTTTTAAACTAATTTTTACATAGTAATGTTTTTAGAAATAGTCCCCTGAACCATTAATATAGTTATTATTTTACTCATCTTCATGATGTGCACTTCAAATCAAAATCACATCTAACACAACAGAAAACATCAAGTCAGACTTGATGAATGTACCACCGCATTCAAATATAAAGCATATTAGGACTTAGAATATTTCAGGGTATTAAATCCTTATTTCCTATAGACATGACTGAGTAATTCATTTTTTAAATACACTAAACATATCATTTAAATGAGGAAAAATAATCCCCAGTGTATTAAGCTGGCATAATACATAAGGCTAAGAATTAGAGAATCCACAAGCAATTTTCTTTGGCAACATTTCTGAAGGCATGCCATTTTGAACATTTTTATACATAGACTTATACCCACAGGCAACTTTAGTTGTAACTCTCCAATATGATATTGTATCTCAGCACTATTGCAATATTCCATACCTGCACAAACTGTTATGTACTTACAATGTCATATGTACAGCCACCTGATAAAGCCACACAACTCAACCTTTTTCCTGGGCAAAGAAAGTATGGTAATCAATGGTTAAACACAATTCATAATCCTAAGGAACATGATACCTCCTATGGAAAAAGTTTCTCCTAAGAAGAATATTGAATTTCAAAGCCCAATGTTTAGAAAATATGAACATCACCCAAAAATATAATCCAAAGTAAAGAAACAACCAAACAAGGGTAGCAGCATGACAACATATAGCATTATGCCAGTGCATATTCTAAACTCTCTGTACTCACCACACTTAACAGAAAAGCTATGGAGAAAGAATGGATACTAAAATCGATAGATACAGGCTTGTATAAATGAAATTGTGAGGCCTTTCAATTCCAGAAGGACAATGATGATAATGTTCATTTATTCTCACCACATATTGTGCAATGCATCATTTAGTTCTGACTATATTTATGTATGTCTGAAAAAAAAATAAATTCATTAAAAGTAGTATTTCTTTTGGAATTTGTAGGAGCAGACATGGTAATGCAAGAGGAAAAATAAAGAAGAGTGGGATTATATAAATACAGTACACATATGAGAAGTATTCAGCTACATATATGTTCATACAGCTGTATACATATGTATTTTTATGCATTCATGTATACTTATACATCCAAATGTGTGTCAGAAGGAGGCATAACTATATACACATACAAAACATTCATACATACATAAAAGTAATTGACATGGTTCATCACAAATCGTGTAGATATTGTGCACACTGCACATTTTTGACCATGAAGTCAAATCAGAGTTTTCTCTCAGGTGTCAGTAATGAGTGATTTGGTTAACATCTTGGCCAACAGCGCTCCCATAGTCTCCCACTGCTGATTCACAAACTATTTCCAAACCAGGATTACACCCCCCAATATGATGGTGATAAGGTATTATTGAAGTTCCTACATACTTAAGTCATCATAGAATAGATATCCACATGGCACCTCATTAGAGGCTTCCCTGGTAATGACTGCATGTGATAGAAATGAAAACTACTCTGCATACAACTCCAGCAATAACAAAATGTCTCATACTCATGAGCTACATGCCAAAAAAAAGCACATGTAGAGTAATCTTCTACTTTTTTCTACTTTTGCCATAGTGGCCTATTTATAATTGGAGTAATCATTTACTTGCAAGGATTACAATTAACTCTATGAGGTGAATAAATGCCCTAAACTCCTAAAAGGACCAAGAACCTGACACTAAAAATGTCAGAGAACTATAAAAATCATTTCTCTAATTCCACTGGAGTCAAGTTGTAATGTGATTCCTGAAGACATAGTGATAAACTGATAGATCTAGTTATCACTTGACCATCATCAGAGAAATTTTATCTCATATTAATTGGGAATTAACAAAATGACATGCAGGGTGTCTTTCTCTAGAACCTTAGAGGCTTTGGTTAACTATGTTCTGATGTTTAATGCCTTTTGCATATTGCTGAACTAAAGCCACCTGTATCTGTATTGAAAAGGTACCAGAAATATTCTAATATATTTGGAGCTGGGGGATCATTTCTTAATGACAATGTTTTCCAACCTCACTTTTCCTATCCATCAGAGAAATTCAGAATGTGAGTTTTCAGACACAAGATAAGGCGTTCACTGGTACTAAACATATGAAAATACCAAATACAAGAAGAAAGAAATGTGGGTTCCTAATTACTCTCAAGAGAAGAATGTAATACCTCACTGTCACTAGAAATAAATAACTGATTTTCAACAAAGTTCATGCCTCCCATGATGTCATAGGGAGGAATGGGCTAACCAGGAAAAAAAAAAATCATGTCCAAGAATGACTATGTTTCAAAAGGAATTGACAATGCTGACCAACATTGGAAAGTTGTACTCTGAGTACCTAAACTGCAAAAAGATTATAAAAAGTAAAAATCCTGTGCAATCTTTATTGTCCACCCAGAGACTCTAGTGACAAAAATGCTAGTATGTGGAACAGTGATTGCTTGATACTTTCCGTGACTCTAGGTAACTGGATAAAAGTGACAATACCTATTCTCACTGTGGATATCCCTAAGATAGGAAATAGCAGTACTCTCTTTTTGTGTACCAGTTGGTAAAGCCTGGATTGGATTATATTCCTTGCTTATAATGCAACACTTTTAGACTGAGCCTGGGATGTCACATCTTTAAATAGAAGCTGTAGCTTCAGAAGCATAATCCCAGTTGATGAACAGGTGACAGAAGCAGGGGTATCAGAGCTGTGCTCCTGGGAATCAAACAATCCTGACTTTGTTAAACTGCATGGGCTCTATCTCCTGTAGATGTCAGGAGAAGTCTGCCATTTGTGAGCCAATGAAGAGTTGGTCTTCAGTTATACTAGGGTCCAACTATGTCATGGAGTATAGCCAGAGCCTGAGTGGTAAGAAGCTGCACCTTACACACTTTTATTAGCATTCCTTGCCTATGATTGAAGGATCTGTGCATTCAAATTGAGCTAAGGATAAGAAACAATAAGGACAATGACCTCATTTCCAGCAAAGGAAGCAAAGCCTGTGGTATCCTTGGAGATGTCCATCAGAGATGCTGATTCATTTCTCCCTTCCACCTAAATGTCCATTTGCTGCCACTGAAGCAGTGAAATTGAAAGTGTACCGGAGGGGGAAAAATGGGCAATTTACTCTGGGCCCTGACTCCATTTTTCAAAACCAAAACCAAAACAAAACAAAACAAAATACCCAGCCCATGCCAACTAGGAGATAATTATCTATGCATTTCTTGGTCCAAATTCCCAGCTACATATATGCAACTCTCCCTTTCTGCCTGCTGCTGGCTTATTGTGATTCTGTGCTGCCAATCACAGCTTCTTCCTGACAGTTCTGATGTGTCATGTGTAGCATATATCTTAAAAGTCTTATTAAAAAATCAAACCCGAGGCCAGTTACTGGTGTGAATGCTGGAAGATCGGAGAAGCAGAACAAGCCACAGTTTCCTGACCTTTCTAGTTCCTCAGACTGCAAGCTTCTGAGTCCTCATCCAGAATGAATCTCAGCTGAACTGTTGCTCCAAAGCCTGAATGCTTAACCAGCCAAATGCTTCTAGCTTCTGGTCTTCATGCCTTATATATCTTTCTACTTTCTGCTATCACTCCCTGGGATTAAAGGTGTGTGTCACCAGGCCTGGCTGTTTCTAATGTGGCCTTGAACTCAGAGATCCAGAGGTATTTCTGTCTCTGAAATGCTAGTATTAAAGGTGTGTGCTACCACTGCCTATCCTCATGTTTAATATTGCGGCTGTTCTGTTCTCTGACCCCAGGTAAGTTTATTTTAGGGAACACACAATATTTTGGAGAACACAATACTGTAGTGGGTAGCCATTCCAGCCTTGGCCTGGAAGTTCCAACCCCCATTGAGGCTTTGGTAATGCTCATGCCTACAAGGCAGGCCTGAGGGAGAATGCTGAAGACCCAGGATCGAGGGGAGAGGCTTCTCTTGATTCCAGGACCCTGGACACTGGGGGGTGCGTGGGAGACTGAACAGAGTTCTTCAGAGAACACCGCCGGAATGGGCCATACCTTTCCCAGACCCTGCAACCTATCCCTTCATTTGTAAGCTACCCCACAAAATAAACCTCCCTTTTAACTACGTGGAGTGGCCTTAATAATTTCACCAATACAATACCACCACAGTCATGTCATTTCTTCTACTGCAATTATAGATTCTTGCATTGTACCACTCCAATAAATATATTTATGATATACATATATATAAACATATAGATATGTGTATATATAAATATGTATACATATATGTATGTACAAGAATGACTGAAATAAGATGCTACTTTTGTAAATAGTAGTGGTATAGTTAGCCTTTTTGGAAACTGGCAGTTTGCATATGGTATCTTATATGTTCTAATGATTATGTCATATTTTATGGTGTTTGTATTATATTGTAGTATTAATAATTCATGTATATATTTTACAATTTCTTTTTTGTATTTATGCATTTATGTATGGTTTCTCATGCATGTGGCATTCATTTTGGATTCTAAGTTCCATAAATACAAAATACTTTGCACATAATTCATATACAAATATAGATACTTTGAAAATATTCAAAAATACTTTCTTTTCCCCTAGTATAATTCTGATTTAATCATCATTATCAGTAATCTGCCTTAATTCATACAATTATTCTCTTTTACAAGACATCTTAGTTCATGGAAAGCCCCTATGTTGATTTTTCTGCATCAATTAGAAACATGGGGCCATCAATTAGAACATGGACAGACTCTCAGGGACAGCATGCATGGGAAATTCTGCCTTTCTATATTTATCAGTACATTATACATTATCGGCCACTCTGACAATATTTGTTTAATTATCTTTCTTCAGTATGCAGTAGAACAATAGCTTGCTTTATAGTAAAACAATTATTTATCCACACTGTGCTGATACAAGGGCACTGAAAGATCTATCAAATATTAGTTGCATGCATAGTTGTACTAGCAGTGTCTGATTAACATAGTGTTTTACACAAAGAGAGAATTTACCAAACCTGTTGACCAAGCTGGCCAGGAAATCTCCATGAGATTATTCATGTGAGATATGCCTTGTGTGCTTTTATTAGATGGTGATGCCTGTATGCTTAATTTTTCATATTTGTTTTCTGGAATTAGAACCAGGTAATCATATTTCCAAGTATCCAGTTTGCTGTTGGGGCCTTCTAATAGGCTTTGATTATTAGAAGCAAATAAGCAAAATACAACCAACATAAGGGATATTTGTCAGAGAACACACAGATGTTGTTCCCTAATGTATGCACCTACTGGGCATCTTTCCATATCTCTGAATTGGTGCTTGTACTTGCTCAGTTTCAACATTTGATTTTGGGATGCTTAAATAAAATCTAAGCATGAATCTAGTGAGTCTGTTGTTGTTGTTTTACTCACAACACATACTAAAAGTGATCAATGCTGAGGAGTATCCTGTGAATAAAACCTCACATTTCTATTAAATTACACTCTATTATTGTTCCTCTTAAAAAAATCTGTTTTTTAAAGTAAGTTTTACATTGTTATGTTCTTAGAAACAGTCCCCTGAACCATTAATATAGCTATTATTTTACTCATCATCATCGTGTGCTGTTCATATCGAAATCAGAGCTAACACAATGAAAAACTTCAAGCAGACTTGATGATTGCGTCACCATCTTCAATTGTAAAAGCTTATCAGGGCTTATCATATCCTAGGTTATTATATCCTTGTTTCCCACTGATGTCTGAATATTTCAATTTTTTATTTGAGGAACATATATCATTTAAATGAGAAAAAAATAATTCCTAATATATTAACCTAGCCTAATATATAAGGCTAAGAAATAATGAACCCAAAGGCAACCCTTCTTTGACAACATTTCTGAAGGTATGTCATTTCAAACAGTTTTCTATATATCTATCCTTATACCCCCAGGCAACATTAGTTGTAACTGCCCCCAAACGACATTATTTTATAGCACTATTACAAAATCCCATACCTGCACAAACTGTTATGTACTTACAATGTCATGTCCATGGGTACCTGATAAATCTACAAAACTCAACATTTTTCCTTGGCAATGAAAGTATGGTACTCAATGCTAAGAATCGATTCATCATCCTGAGAAATAGAATTCTTCCTGTGGAAAAAGTGTCTTCTAAGATGCATATCAACACCAACCAAAAATATAATCCAAAGTAAAGAAACAACCAACCAAACAAGGGTAGAAGCATGACAACAAATATCACCGCACCAGCACATATTGGAAACTCTCTGGACTTGTGACACCTAGCAGAAAAGCTTAGGAGAAAGGATGGATGCTAAGATAGATGGAACCCGGTTTTTCAACAATGACATTGTGAGGCCTTTCAATTCCAGAAGGTCAAAGGTAAAAATATTCATTTATCCTTGCTCTGGATATTGCTCAGTATGCTGTGAACGTGTTTTTCAGATTGATTAATGTGGGGGCCCACAATTGATTCAGTTTCCCAGTTCGAATCTGAAGTCTATTCTGAGTCAATAGAGTTTAAGCTTGTTTGCTCCGAGGATGTGAGAAAGTTCTGGTTAGCCCACAGAGTCTCCTTGAAGGGCTGTGAGAAAGTCCTGATTAGTCCACAAGAAGGAACACACTATCTAGCTAGATGCAGACTGCTGATGCCAGCCAGAGGTGCATTGAGATAGAAAATGAAACTGCCTGCTCCTTGACACAAGGCAGGATAGATAGTGGCTGAATGCCTGTGCTGTGCACTGTTCTACCTCTGTCCTTCAAGACTGTATATAAGCTGGCTATGAAATAAACTCGGGGCTGTCAGGTATTGAGCAACAGATCTCTCCACTCTTTTTTGACTTCTTCATTCTTCAATCCACATGCTTCTATTCAGCTACCCAGCTGACTGTCTGCAGGCCCAACAGGCTAATAAATAAAATGTTGATTGGCCAGTAATCAGGGAGGAAGTATATAGGCAGCACAAGCAGAGAGGAGAATTCTTGGAAGACGGCTGAGTCAGGAATCGTCATCCAGAGAAGAGGAAGCAAGATATATAGGAAGAACTGAGAAAAGTTAACAAGCCATGTGTCTAAACATAAATAAGTATTATGGATTAATTTAAATGTAAGAGTTAGACAGTGATAGGCCTGAGCTAAGGGCCCAAGACTTTTAATTAATATATGCCTCTGAGTGTTTACTTGGGTCCAAGTGGCTGCAGGACTGGAATAAGTGCCCTGAACATAGGCCAGGTGGGTCACAGGAAATCTACAGTTACATATCCTTACCAAATTCTCTACACTGCATCATTTAGTTCTGACTATATTTGTGTATGTATGAAAAAATATATTCACTAAGAAGTAGTATGTCTTTTGGAATATCCTGGAGCAGACATGGTAATGCAGGTGGAAAATCAAGGAAGGGTAAACTTATATAAATACAGTAGTCATGGGTGAAATGATCTACTACATCAAAGATGCATACACATGTATGCATATGTATTTTTATACATACATATATACCTCTAAATGTGTGTCAGAAGGACACACATCTACATATGTGTACAAAACATTTATAGATATATGAAAGTAATTAAATGGTTTAAAACATATCAGGGAGATATTGTGAAATCTGCACATCTTTGACCATGAAGGGGAATCAGAGTTTTCTCTCAGGTGTCATAAGGAGTTATTTGGTTAACTTCCTGTCCTGGGGAGGTCCCAAAGATTCATAAACCATTTCCAAACCAGAGTTACACCTCCTGAAATGATGGTGATAAGCTATTACTGAAGATCCTACATACTTATGTCATGATAGAACTGATATCCACATGGCACCTCATTAGAAGCTTCACTGGGTGTGACTACATCTGAGAGGATTGGAAACTACTCTGTATATGAGTCGAACAAAATGTCTCATACGCATAAGCTACATGCAAAAAGCCAGCACTTGTAGAGTATTCCTCTAACTTTTTCTACTTTTGCCATAGATGCCGTTAAATAATAGGAGTAATCAATAACTTGCATGGATTGCAATTAATTCCAAGAGGTGAATAAATGACCTACATTCAAAAAAAGACAAAGAACCTGGGACTAGAATTTGCAAAGAAGTATAAAAATTTCTCTAATTCCACTGGAGTCTAATTGAAATAAAATGAGTCCTGAAGACATAGTGATAAACTGATAGATCTGGTTATCACTTGACCCTCATTTGAGATATTTCTTTTCGTGTTAATTGGGAATTAACACAATGATATGGAGGGGTCTCTTCCTACAGATGCTTTAGAAGCTTTGGGATATAATGTTCTGTGTTTTAATGCCTTTTTCACATGGCTAATCTACAGCCTCATGTATCTGTGTTGAAAATGAACCAGAAAGATTCTAACTTATTTGGATCTGTGGGAACATTCCATAATGACAAAGTTTTCCAGTCTCAGCTTTCCTATCCATCAGAATGTGAGTTATTAGACACAAGATGGGCATTCACAAGTATAAAACATATGAAAATACCATAAACAAGAACAAAGGAATCTGAGCTCCCAATTACTCTCAAAGAAAGCATGTAATACCTCACTGTAATTAGAAATAAATAATTTTCAACAAAGTTCATGCCTTTTCAGACATCATAGATAGGAATGGGCTCAACAGGAAAAAAATCAGATCCATGATTTTCTTTGTGTCAAAAGGAATTGACAACGCCCACCAACATTAGAAAATTGTGCCTCCCTAAATGGCAAAAGGATTTTGACAAGTAAATTTCACTTCAACTAAAATTCTTTATTGTCCACCCAGAGGCTCTAGTGACAGACAGGCTAGTGTCAGGCACAGTTACTGCTTGATTCTTTCAGCAACTCTAGGTTACTGTACAAAGTGATAATACCATAGCTATTCCCAGAATGGATCTCCTTGGGATAGGAGAAAAGAGGACCTTCTTTTTCTGTGCCACTTTTTAAAGCCTGAGTTGGATTATCACCATGCTTATAATGAAGCATTTTAGACTGAGCCTGGAATGTTACATCTTTAAAGAGTAGCTGTAGCTTCAGAAGCAGGATCCTACTTGCTGCACAGGTGTCAGAAGCAGGGGACTCAGAGCTGTGATCCTAGGAATCCAAAAATACTGACTTTGCTAAACTTCATGGGCTCTGTTTCCTGTAGTTTTCAGGAGCAGTTTGACTTTTCTGGGCCAATAAAGAGTCGGTCTTTGGTTATACCCAGGACCTACTGTGTCCTGCAGTATAGTCAGAGCTTTACTGGTAAGAAGCCACACCTGGGACACTTTTATTAGCCTTGCCTCTGATTGAAGGTCTGTGTGCATTCAAATAGAGCCTGGAATAAGAACCAACAAGGACAATCATTTCAGTTCCAGCAACGGAGGCAAATTCTGTGGTAACCTTGGAGATCTCCATCAGAGATGCTATTTCATTTCTCCCTCCCTTCCACCTAAATGTCAATGTGCTGCCACTGAAGCAGCAAAATTTAAAGTCTGTGAGAGAAAAATATGCAATTTACTCTGGTCTATGACTCCAATTACCAAAAAACAAGAAGAAAATAAAAAACGAACCAAAACAAAAACAGCCCATGCCAACTAAGAGGTAATCAAGTATCTGTAGCTTGGGCCGAATTCCTGGCTCCGTACAGGAAACCCTCCCTTTCTGCCTGCTGCTGGCTGCTGGTGATTCTGTGCTGTGGACTGCAGCATTCTGGTGACAGTTTCTGATATGTCATGTCATTTCCTTTACTGCAATGATAGATTCTTAAATTATACCACTCCAGTGAATATATTTCTGATATAATGAATATAAGAATGACCAAAATAAGATGCTATTCTTGTAAATAGCAATGGTTCATTTAGCCATATTCTAAACAAAAGCAGTTTCTATATGCTATCTTACTGTGTCCTAATAATTATGTAATATTTTGAGGGTTTTGTATTATAGTGTAATATTCATAACACTTGTATAGTTTTTACAATTTCTGATTTGTATGTATGTGTTTATGTGTGGTTCCACATATGTTTGCTTGCATATAGCATTCATTTTGCATTCAAAGTTCCATAAATACTAACAAAATACTTTGCTCAGCAGTAACATAAAAATTCATATATTTTGAAAAAATTCTAAAATTCACTGCATTTTCCCTAGTAGAATTGCTTTAGTCATCATTATCACCACTCTGTACTTAGTTCATACATTCATTCACTTTTGCATGACATCTGAGTTTAGGGAAATCCTCTTTGATGTTCTTTCTGTGGGTCCATCGATTAGAATATGAACAGATTCTCAGGGCTAGCAAACATGTGAAATTCTGCCTTTTCCTCTTCATCAGCTCATTAAATATTATAGGCCACTCCGACAAGATTTATTTAATGATCCTGCTTCAGCATGTAGTAGAACATCGGTTTTCTTCATAGTTAAACGTTTATGTGTACAAACTCAGCTGATACAAGGGTGCTAATAGATCCATCAAATATTAGTTGCATGCACAGGTGTATTAGCATTGTCAGATTGACATAGTGTTTCACACAGGAGAGAATTTGCCAAACATGTTAACCAAGCTGGTCAGTAAAACTCATGAGATTACTCACTCTACATATGCCTCTTGTCCTGTGATTGGATGGTGATGCCTGTATTTCTAATTTTTCATATATGTATTCTGGAATTAGAACCCAGGTAATCATATTTCCAAGCAGCTATTTTGCTGATGGAGCCCTCTACTGGGTTTTGATTATTAGAAACAAATATTCCTAATATAACAAAAGGGATTTTTTTTTAGAGATCACACACATATTCCCTAATGTCAGCAACTACTTGATATCTTTCCATATCTATGAATTGGTCTCACATGCCCTATGTTGTTCCTGTTAGAAAACTGGAACATGAGGAGGATACAAGTGCTCAAAAATGAGTACATGTAGTAAGAAACATTTTCTTCTGTACTTGGTATTCCTATTGCCCAATGAAATCACAGAAAAAGTTCATAGGAACAGCACAGAATAAAGTTAAAATCTCTATCAAGTAAGGAGTGGTTATATGGAAACAATATTACAGGTTTAGTAATATTTCCAGTGAATACATGGAGAAAAATCAGAGCTGGCTTTCTTTGGGTTACAGGTTTTATAATGCCAATGTCCCAATGAAAGACTTAACACTTTTGTGCATTTGAAGAGCACTAATTTGACTTACTGTGTTTAAAATTAAAGGAGTGAATAAATAAACCTGAGTTTAAATTCAAGCGAGTAATTTGGATGAGGTCTTCATGATTTATTGCCATGGGGCAGAAGGTATAAACTTATGGAAGACTTCTGCCCTGACGTATGTGAGACAAAAACATTTGGTAAGGGCAGTAGATGTTGATCTTCTTATGATATACATACTATCCTTTTTCCCTAGAGTCTAGAGTCTAGGGGAACCTGACTAACATACAAAGAAAATTCATGGAAATTTAGAAGGCAATTTTCCAAAACTACTAGTGAAATAATAACATGTGCTATTTTTAAATTTCCTCTAGTATCATCATTTTAGTTAATTGAATAAACCCTACAAACTCTTGATTGGAAAAAGCAATGTGCCATGTTGATATGCTTTCAAATGTGAATTCCATAATCTCAACCTTAACCTGTACATTTAGGCAGATGTAGAAAATGGTTAATCCTGTGGTCATAAAAGAAACATTCCCCTGGACAGATTCCATTTCCACATTCATTTGTTTGTTCTTCGGTTTTCAGGTTTGAGCATTCAGAATGAAATCACTGCTTAATAAATGAAATATTCAAGAAATAATTACAGATATTTTAGTCTAAGAATAAATATAAAATTATAATACCCAAATAATACCAAGGAAATTTTAATCATAAAATTTGTCAAGGAAGGGCGACAATAATTTATTCATCCATAAGCATATAAATAAAATACAAGAGAATATATTGAATCTGTATGAAAAAGTCATGATCAGAATTTGTGCAAATCTGTACTCTAAAATCTCCTATAATTTAAAAGATTATACCAGGATTAAGGCACTGCTAGTCCACACAAAATTACTAACTAATTTTCATTCAATAATTTGTTCTCAAAAATTTATTTTGGAGGCCAGTATGGGGTCATCTGACATGGACTTTCATCCTCCACACCCATGTTCACACATGTGCAAACAATCTCCACACTGTACACAACTATAGATCTCTGGTAACATAGTGATTCTCATCTCAAAAAATAAACTACAAGAAGTAAATTAAAGAGGATGAAGAGAGATGTGAGTTCTTAGTGAATATGTTTGTTTCTCCTCTCCAGGATGGTGTCAAGGAACTCAATACCTCACACCAAAGAGTTCTGTAAGGAATTCACAAGGTGCAGGTCAGTGAAATGTCAATGGCTTACACTGTTAGAAGACTCTGTGTTGGGGGTTTATGTAGAACATCATCAACAAGAAGAAGCAAAAAAAAAAAAACATGTAAAATGACAGCACAATCAATGGAACAACATAGTGCTGTAGAATATTGTATTAATGTTTGTTAGTTTTATTTATTTTACATTTGTTTAACTCTGTGAAGCTGTGTTACTGTGCCTGTGTAAAATACCTGATGGTCAAATAAAGACCTGGCCAATAGCAAGGCAGGAGAAAGGAAAGCCTGGGCTGGCAGGCAGAATATACATAGATGGGAAAACCTGGAGAGAGGGGATATAAGATCTAGGAGCCAGAGAAGGAGTAAGACATTACGGGCCAGCTACCCAGCTGCAAAGCAAGTCACAGAGTGAGAGTAAGATTTATAGAATTAACACAAAGGGAAATACCTAGAGGTAAAATGAAGACAGGATAAGTTAAGGAAAACTGGCTAAAAACTAGGCCAAGCTAAGGCCAGGTGTTTATAATTAAGAAAAAAAATTCATGTGTGATTCTTTTGGGAGCAGGGTGGCAAGCCCTCTGAAAGAGCCAAAAAAAAATCAACAAAACAACATAGTTTTACATCACATAAATGTATAGAATAATTTTATAGACTATGAAAAATATCACTGTAAAATTAGCAGAGAATTGTGTTAAATATTCAAGCAAATTCCAAAAAATAGATACTTCTCCAAATGAGACAACTCACTCTACAAAAAAAACCCCTATTTTCATTATTGGTGAATACAATTGTAAACACCCTGGACAGGATACAGGAATATGTCAGATAGACTATAAAGTATACAGGTCATTGTACAGTACTAGAGAATGTGGGCCTGAAAGATGAATATTGAAGGCTAGCAAGTTGTTGGACACTTGGACATTTGAAAAAAAATATGAGAAGATGAGGGAATATAAATTAAATGTTGAATGAATGAAGGCATTAATGTATTCAGTGTGAAAATAAAGTATCATATGATACTCCTTAACCCATTATATATGTTCACATAAATGAGCATGAACCAAAACTGTTTCATCTGTCTAAACACCTACATGTGCTGAATGGAAACTTTGTTTTTAGAAAAAAAAAAGAAAGCAAAATACAAATTCACACAAGAAAATTATCCCACATGATTCAGCTTCACAGAATGCCTGTTGCATTTTCCCCAAAAATCTGCATTCAAGACAAGATAAAAGCTGCTACCTGAGATGTCCTAGCCTCTCAGACTACTCTAGCTAAGACTTTAGTTAAGATCTGCACTTTCCTCTCACACAGAGACTAGACAACAAATGATATATTAGCTCTCCTGAGACCTGATCATTATCCCAGTTTGATCAGGGTCCCCTAATCATGCAGTCACCAAACAAGGAAGAAACTAATTGTAAAAACATTATGCCCACATACCTGACAGGTAGAATGGGTAGTTTTTGGTCGCTATGTGCCTTATGGATATTTTTTGTTGGTTTGATGTTGGGTGTAAGTGTTTATTGTTCATGGTCAGAGAGGAAAGTAAGAAAGGAAGATAGATTTAGGAATCTCTTTCTGAAGATAGTGGGGGAGCACATATGAAAGATAGGATAAAAGTTTAGATTATTAAGACTACCTTTAAGCTAAAAAGGATGAACTTGTCTCAAACATTTTATATTGGTATGGATTTTTGTTTCATAATAAAAATTTAAGGTTATTTTTCTTACAAGATACTCTATATATATTTCTACCCTTGTTTAAAATATTGAAACCAGGCAGCACATTTAGAAATGTAACATAAATTCTAGACCTTGAAAATACTATTATGAACTGCTCAGGAAAATTAAAATGTAGGTTACTAGTTATTCACCTCTAACAATAATACTTATATTCTTGTTAGGTATGTTTTCAAGGTTAAACGGGGATGTATTTTACAAAGATAGTTGGTCTGCAAACACAGGGGAAAACTACAGAATATGACATTTAAGATATTTTAATAAAATAAGGCTTTTCAGGACAGTGAGATATGTCTGCTCATGGAAGTACCAATATACTAGAGAGAAGATGATGGGCAACAATGAACCAAAAAATCAAGGTTGCTTTCAATGTGACAAAGGTAGCCACTGGGAACAAAACTCCTTTTGCCTCGACTGTGGACAGTATGCTGTCCAAATTAGACACAATGTTCATAAAGGAAAACTACTGCTGAACTTTGTCAAGATGAAGTAACACAGTCCTGCAAAATTCCTACCTCACAGAAAACTCTTTCAGATATTTGGGGCCTGTAAGGTAAAGACAGATTCTTTAAGGTTTCAGAGGAAACTTGGATACCTGTCCAAGCAGTCAGCTGATTCTGATTTCTATAGTTGTGGAAGTTTCTTGTTCTGCCCTTCTCACTTACTGAAGTAATAGTCTAACCTTCTCAGGTCTCTATAGCATTTGAAGACTAGAGAGGTATAAAAATGTTAAGATGTTTAGGTAAGAAAATGTTGTAAGGTCTAAAAAGACATTTTTAGGTTGGTAATACAAGCTATTATAGAAAATGATTTAGGTACAAAACTTTAGACTCACCAAGGTAGGATTGATAATAGACTTCATTCTCTAAAGTTGTCAAATACAGAAAAACTAGATATTGTTAGTGAAATGCTTACTGGATAGTTGTTCATATTATTTAATTTTATATGTTAGAGTTCAATCATTTAAATTTTATTAGAGAAAAAAGTGGAAAGTTTTGGAATAATATTTTATATAGTACAAAGAACTGCACATTATGAATGGTTTAATGAGGAGCTGAACAGTCAATAGCTAGGCAGGAATTAATAGGTGAGACATCCAGACAGTGATAGGAACTGAGGTAAAGAAGCTAAGAGGCAGAAAATTTCCCAGCAAAATGCAGAGGTGGTCAAATGTGCAGAATGGAAGAGAGGTAAAGAGCTGCCTCATTGCAGAATGTAGATTATTATAAATGGGTTTATTTAATTCATAAGAGCTAGTTGCAAAGAAGCTTAAGTTAAGGTCATGTTTTCAAAATTTAGGAACTGGAGAGCAAAGAAAGTACTGCTACAGGCATGCCAACATAGATGTGCAACTAACTAAACTTTGCACATATTGCAGAAAATCTACAAATGATGTACACCAACATACAAAGGATGCAATTCCATTAGACAATAACATTAGTAGGCCTTTCAATTTCATTTGGTCAATGGTAAAAATGGCTACATATAATCACCACATTCTGTACACAGAAATGGTATTTATTTTGATATCTACTAGAGCAGACATTGTATTAAAAGAGGAGGACTGCAGTCTGATTATTCTTTGCTTTCTATCTAGAATCTGCTTATGAGTGAGTACATACCATGTTTGTCCTTCTCGGTTTGGGTTACCTCACTCAGAATGATTTTTTCTAGTTCCATCCATTTGCCTATGAATTTCATGCTGTCATTGTTTTTCTCTGCTGTGTAGTACTCCATTGTGTATATGTACCACATTTTTTTAATCCATTCTTCAGTTGATGGTCATCTAGGTTGTTTCCAGTTCTGACTATTATGAATAATGTTCCTATGAACATAGTTGAGCATGTATCTTTGTGGTATGGTTGAGCATTCCTTGGGTGTATGCCCAAGAGTGGTATGGGTAGATCTTGCCATTTCATAATTGGTTACTACAGCTAGCACAGTGGGGACCCTGGCAGCAAAAGTAGCTACCACAGTGAATTAATCTTTCATTCTGTTGGGCATGACAAATCGAAATCAATAGTTATATACATTTCAATTGACCTTGAAAGCTATAAATTTACAAACTCAAGTTCCATTTGCTCTCCAGATACCATCTTACAAGGTCTCCAGTTTGCAGTAGTTTTACTAAGGAAGGGAATGGCTCAGTGCCTTTAGCCTACAGGCTATGGGTGGATTACGAATTCTGTTGGTCTTTTCTGTGTCGAACACACAGATTACAAGCCCAGCGCCACTTAGAGATCTTTGGCAACAGTCAACTCTGCAGCTCTCACACAATTGAGCCTGTATGACAATTAGTATTCAGAGACAGGTAATGCCTTGGGTGTGGTGCTCACCAACCTATGACAGTACACCTATTTGGCCAGGACAGGTGTCTCCATGACGGGTAAGGTGACCTGCTGACATCCCATGCAACCTGAGTCAGCAGCTCATTTTTTAGTAAAAGGGGGGGACTTATAGGTCCGTGGCCCCCGTTTTGGGTAACTGTTGCTTTGCTTGCTGACCTTGACCTTGATATCCTCCCAATGCTAATTCCCTGCGAGATTCCACCCTCTTGAATGCCCAAGGGAAGCTCCTCATCTGTGAATCCAGCATATTGGGCATTAACTGCTTAGATGCAAGACTGAAAAACATCAGGAGCGGGGGTGGGGATTTAGCTCAATGGTAGAGCACTTGCCTAGCAAGTGAAAGGCCCTGGATTCAATCCTCAGCTAAAAAAAAATCAGAAGTGAACTTTTGCCAACTGGGGTTCCCCCATTATGCTGTAATTCTGTATTTAAGACCTTCTCACACCTCCAATAAATGACATTCAACATTCAAAAAAAAAGAAAGAAGAGGGGGTCAATAATATGATGGGGAAACCCACAGAGACAGCTGACTGGTGCTAGTTGGAGCTCACTGACTCTGGACTGACAGCTCAGGAACCTACATGGGACCGAACTAGGCCCACTGAATGTGGGTGACAGCTATGTGATTCGATCTGTTTGTGGGGTCCCTGGCAGCAGGACCAGGACTTATCCCAGATGCATGAACTGGCTTTTTGGAGCCCATTCCCTTTGGTGGGATACCTTGCTCAGCCTTGATACAATGGGGAGGGGCTAGGCTCTCCTTCAACTTGATATGCCAGACTTTGTTGACTACCATGGGAGGCCTTACCCACTCTGAGGAGTGGATGGGGGCAGAGTGGGAGGGAGGTGAGGAGGCAGGAGAAAGGGAGGGAGGGGGAACTGTAGTTGGTATGTAAAATGGAAAAAAATTAATAAATAAACATATTTAATAAAAAAGAGGAGGAAAATCAATATGAAATAATCTAAATACAGTACTCATATATGAAATTATAGATTATGTAAGGAAAGTATTCCTATGAATACATTCATACAAATATATATAAATATGCATGAACAACCTCATCCATGTACACATATATAATCTTATGTAAATATTTGAAAATATTTGAAACTCACCATAGTATATTCAGAGAGATATTGTAAAAAATTAACACACATATACTATGAATAAGTATGATAGTTTTTTTCTTCTGATACCTCAGTCATGTCTCAGGTAGGCTCTCAGACAACCAAGAGGGAGGAGCTAGCCACCAATGTCATGTACCAACACATGCACTAAACTGAAACTAACATAGGAGATTAGGATTTGACTCATGAGATCAAATTAAAATACAGATGTCCAGTAAAGAAAGAACTGGACAGAAAAAAAATTCTAGACCGGCAACTGTGTGTTTAAAAATATACACATACCAGTGACATTGCTGTTCGATTGTAATCCACACTTTGTCATACAAGAACAATTGAGTCATCTCCTGTATATGAAAACTGCTTGGAAACAATAAAGAGAGTGCTCTCAATTATACCAATGGAAAGCAAATCCTGTGATAATCTTAGGGATCCCCTTCAGAGAGCTGCTGATTCACTTCTCCCTACCAATTAAATGTGTGTGCAGCAGTAACAACAAAATTGAAAGCAGATGCCAGGAGAAATGTAACTGATTATAGGTCAAGGATGCAATTATGAAATGGGAAAATCATCTCAGGGCAAACTAGGGGTGATCATATATGCAGCTATTTGGGTCTATATCCTGCCTATCAACCTGAAACTCTCCTTTTTTGCCTGCTGCAGTGTTGTCAGTCTGGGCTGCCAATTGCAGCTTACTGATAACATTTTCTAACATTCAATGTCAGATTCCTCAAATGCACTTATTTGTGGAATCAGACAATGGAAAATTTCACACAATCTCAGGTGGCAAAGTGGGTATTTTCCCCTATACAGCTATTTTCTTAGTGAGTCCTCTGAGGGAGCATATGATCGATGCATCTCTGGTTCTTGTCAGGTATTGATTACCAAATAAATCATCCATGCAGACAATACAGGGTCCAAGTTTAAGCCTGTGATTGCTGATATTAAAGCTGAGGCAGTTGCTTGTCTTGCACAGCAAACAGGGGCACTTTACTCTGAGCAGTAGTGTGGGAAATCCCAACAAATCCCTGCCTATCCTAGGATTCTATTGCCTCTGTGTCCTGCAGTTCTTGGGGACAGTTTTCATTCTCTAGAGTTGTTTACAGCCAGGCTTTGGCTAAATCCAGCAAAGAGCTGGACTTTAGCCAGGAGCCTGGCTGGTAAAGTCCTAGACTGCAAGCCTTTTTATTTGATCTGACTGCCTCCTATTCTATTAGACATAGATTAGGAACCAATAAGGAAACAGATGTCCAAATTAGCTATGGAAAGCAAATGACTGCAGTGTACTTGGAGATCTCCCTCAGAGCTGCTGACTCATCTATCTCTCTCCCTCACTGTGTGTTGTGAAGTAGCAGGGAAACTGAAAGAGGAACACAGGATAAAATGTAATTTACCCTGGACTCTGCCTCCAACTAACAGTAGAAAACTGGCTGATGTTGGCTGGTGGGCTGAGGGAGTTTCCAGCTGCCCTGGTCTAGATCCTAGCTATTTACTAGAAAGGCTCCATTCCGGCCTGGACTTTTCTGATGGTGACTCTGGGCTACCAAGTACATCTGACTGTTGTTTCTGAGATCAGTGTGTGTCAGTTTCTAATTTTTTGTTTTGTTTTGTTGTTAGATTTTTTTAAAAACAAGGTTTTTCTGGTAGCTTTGGTATCTCCCCTGGATCATGCTCTGTAGAACAGACTTGCGATGAAGTAACAGAGATCTGCCTGTCTCTGCCTCATTTGTTTGGGAATAAAGACATGCACCACCACCACCTGGCTTTTTTTGTGTGCTTTTGTAATTAGTTGAATAATATATAGTATAATATAATACAATATAATATATCATGATTTTTATTAGAGTTCTCTACATAAAGCTGCTAGGAAGAAAAAACATGTTGCTTTCAAGCCTTCTTCCAAATAGACTCAATTTAAATTGAATATCTTACAGTGGCTTAGTAATGAATAATTAAATTAAGATAAAATTATTTAGGAAAAGAAAATTTTAATATGTATTCATACATACTATAAATATATTCTCAATCATCTGTTAATCTGTTGGAAGTCCTAATATGTAATTATACAGTTACCTTTATACAAGTGATCTTCATCTTTTGTTTCTCAGATACAATATATACTAATGAAATAATTTGTTTATATTAATATATAAATATCTTGTTTGAAATATGCCCTATATTCTTAATACTAAAATTCCTCTCCAATTACAAATATCACTGTTACATGTGAAGTTTCTTTTGTTCTATCTTTGATAGAAACTGAGTTCATTTAATGTAGGTGTGTGTGCATCTATATGGAACCATCTACTGAAAAATAGACTTTCAATGCATGCATATTTGAATAAGAAAACCTAACTATCCTCCTCTGTAATAACTTTAAAACAAATATCCACACTAATAAGTGTTGGTTTTCATTAGTCCTTCCCTGGGCATATCATAATTTTTGAGGGCTTTATATAGTACAATAATTTTATATTTATTTCCAACTGATGGAAATTCATGAGTTCAAATGTGCTTATATATTGATCAAATACTGTTTTGAGGCAGATTCTTCTTAAATCCACCTGATTTGAGATAGGTTTTCTGTTTGGATTTCAATTTGCCAGTCTAGCCTACCTGGTAATGTATAGACTGAGAACTTTCTATTACCACATTTCTCTTATGACTGGAATTTTATAACACTAGTATGCCTGGTTTTGAATACATAAATATATACTCTCAAATATTTCTAAGTGTGTTCTAAAATTATATGCCTGGTTTACAAAATACTAAATGATCATGTTACTGATTGGGTCTTCTACTTTGCTGTCCACAGTACATTTGTAACAGCAAAATATATATATATATTGTCCATAATTCAAAGACCACATTGTTAACCTTTCTAACCAGTCTGCCAATCACTGTATTCTTCCTCTAACCTAGATATGATATGGTTTTCTGTGTTCCCAAATTTTAAATTCCATTTTCTGAATATTGATTGTGAATGCCAGGAAAGAGCTAAGTATTTTGTCTGCTCCTCTATCGTCACCCTTCCATATAATGAAATAAGAGCAGCAAAGAGGATACTCCTTTATTTTCCATGTCAGACTCAGAAAGATGTTGGGATTAAAATATTAGAACTACAATACACACATATGAAAGGAAATAAATATGTAATGAATTTGCCTATGTTCATCTATATGTTTTCTTAAGCTACCAGGTAATTATTCATAAACCAAAAGACAATCTTAAATGTAACATAGAGCTATTTAACAGTGATTTTGCTTTTGAGAAACTCCAAGGAATAGACAGAAAGAATAGTAATGGAATGCTTCCTGTAACAGGAATCTTAAAAAGTTCTTATTAATAAAAACAAACCTGGGCTGGGTATCGGGGTAAACACTGGAAGATCAGAGAGACAGAACAAGCCACATCTACCACACCTCGCCATTTCCTCAGCTGGTCTTCTTTCCTCAGACTGGAAGTGCTGCTCCTAAGCCTAAAAGTTTAACCAGCCAAAAGCTTAACCAGTTTCTGATCTTCAAGCTTTATGTATCTTTCTACTTTCTGCCATCACTCCCTGGGATTAAAGGTGTGAGTTACCATGCTTGGCTTTAACCTTGAACAGAGATCCATGTAAATCTCTGCCTCTGGAATGCTAGGATTAAAGGCTTTTGCTACAGTTTCCCTTAACCAGGTTTCTTTATCTCATGGTAATGAATACAGTCCCAGAGATTTACTCTTTGGAATTTTGCTGCTGTACTTCATGTCACAGAAAAGGTGGAGGGCAGCATGAGTTAGAAAGGCATCATTCACAGCCCTTTAAAAAAGGTGTTTAAGGAGGGCAGTGGTAGCTCATGGTTTTAATTTCAGCACTTGAGAGGCAGAGCCAGGCAGATCTCTATAAGTTCAAGGCCAGCCTGGTTTACAGAGCTGGATCCAGGACGGGAACCAATACTGCACAGATAAACCCTGTCTCTTTGGGGAAGAAGATATTATTTTATTTTATTACTTTATTTCCATCGGAAATGAGAGGCTGTGGATTAATTCCAGGTTGATATGGATCAGGATAGATCAGGGAAGACCCTTTGGATATGATAACAGAAATAAAGAAATAAATGTAGAACTATGTGACATGTGACATATACTTTACCTGCTCAAATATAAACCAATATATATATATACCTTCTAAAATATATGTATTTTCAAAGCAGACACCAATAAAAATCGATGGCCCATGTATTTCATCATGATAAACAACTTCAATGCTGCTGGATATGTTGATAAAGCCTCTGAATACTACAGTCAAGATGTAACAATTATGATTATTTTCTCATGGCTCCTCAAAGATACCCAAACCCAAATTCAAAAATTCAAAAATTCACTGCATTTCCCCCTAGTAGATTCTACTTTAATCATTATCACTGCTCTGTCCTTAGTTCATACATTCACTCCCTGAGTTTAGGGATAGCCCCTGTGTCGTCCTTTCTGTGGGGCCATTGATCAGAACATGGACAGACTTTCAGAGATAACAAACCTTCAAAATTCTGACTTGCACTCTTCATCAGCTCATTAACTATTATAGGCCAATCTGACAGTATTTGTTTACTGATCCTTCTACTTCATGTAGTTTAACATTGGTTTGCTCCATATTGAAACATTTATGTACAAATTCAGCTGATACTAGAGTGCTAGAAGATCCATCAATTCTTAGTTGCATGCAGAAGTGTATTAGCATTGTCAGATTGACATAGTGTTTCACACAGGTAGAGAAATTGCCAACCATGTTAACCAAGCTGACCCATAAAACTCCATGAGATTACTCTCACTGAAATGTGCCTCGTGTTCTGTGATTGGATGGTGATGCTTGTATGCCTGATTTTTCATATATGTATTTTGGAATTAGAACCCAGTTAATCATATTTCCAAGCACCCAGTTTGCTGATGGAGCCTTCTACTGGGGTTTTTAGAAGCAAATAAGCAGAATAAAATATAAGAGATATTTGACAGAGATCACACAGATGTTCCCTAATGTAAGCAACTACTTGACATCCTTCCATGTCTATGAATCTGTGCTTGCAATCACTCAGTTTCATCACTTGATTTCGGAATGCTTAAATAAAACCTAAGCATATATCAAGTGTCCCTGCTGTTTTGTTTGTTGTTATCACAACACATAGTGAATGTGAATAATGCTGAGGAGTCTCTTGTAAATAAAACCTCAAAAGTCCATTAAATTATATTCTGCCATCGTTCTTCTTGATAGTCATGTTTTGATAACTAATTTTTACATTGTTGTGTTCTTAGAAATGGTCCCAAGAGCCATTAATATCAATATTTTACTCATCATCATCATCACTGTTCATATCAAAATGACCACCAACAAAACTGAAAACATCAAAGCAGACTTGATGATTGTACCACCACCTTCAAATGAAAAAACTTGTGAGGACTTAGTATACCCTAGGGTATTATATTCTTGTTACTCACAGACATGACTGAATGTTTCAATATTTTTTGATTAATAGAAACATGTATCACTTAAATGAGGAAAATAATTTCCAATATATTAACCTAGCCTGATGCACAAGGCTAGGAAATAGTGGACTCAGAGACAGTCCTTCTTTGACAACATCTCTGAAGACATGTCTTTTCTGTTTTCTATATATCTATCCTTAGAGCCACAATCAACTTTAGTTGTAACTCTCCAAAATTGACATCATTTTATAGCGCTATTACAAAGTTCCACACGTGCAGAAACTGCTATGAACTTACAATGTAATGTTTATGGTAAACTGATAAATCCACACAACCTCACATTTTTCCTGGACTCAGAAAGTAAGGTACTCAACGCTAAGACACAATTCATGATCCTAAGGAATAGGATTTCTCCTGTGGAAAAAGTGTCTTCTAAGAAGGATATGGAATTTCAAATCCCAATGTTTAGAAAATATGAATACCAACCAAAAATATGATCCAAAGAAAAGAAAGAACCAAACAAGGGTAGCAGCATGACAACACATAGCATCATGCCAGTGCGTATTCTAAACTCTCTGGACTTGTCACACTTAGCAGAAAAGCTATGGAAAAAAAAATGGATGCTAATATAGATAGAAGCAGGATTATCAAAATGAAATTGTGAGGATTTTCAATTCCAGAATGTCAATGATAATAATGTTCATTTATTCTCACCACATACTATGCAATGCATCATTTAGTTTTTTCTATATTAGTGTATGTATGAAAAAAATGAATTTCCAGGAGCATACATGATAATGCAGGAGTAAAAAGAAAGAATAGTGGAATTACATAAATATAGTACACATATGAGAAATGCTCAGCTACATAAATGTTCATACAAATGTATACATATGTATTTTTATGCATACATATGTATTTATACCTCTAAATGTGTGTCAGAAGAAGGCACATCTACATACATAAAAACATTTATACATACATGAAAGTAATTGATATGGTTCAACTTTTATCATGGAGATATTTTGACAACTGCACATCTTTGACCATGAAAGGGAATCAGAAGTTTCTCTCAGATGTCAGTAAGGAGTTATTTGCTTAACTTCTTGGCCAAGGGAGCTCCCATAGTCCAATGATGATTCACGAACCATTTCCAAACCAGGGTTAGGTCTCCTAATATGATGGTGATAAACTAGTACTGAAGATCCTTCATACTTAAGTCAACATAGAACAGATATCCACATGGTATCCCATTAGAAGCTTCCCTGATTATGACTCCATGGGATAGGAATGGAAAACTAATCTACATATAACTCCAGCAAGAACAAAATGTCTCATGCTCATGAACTACATGATGTAAAACAGTACATTTTGAAGAGTCCTCTAATGTTTTCTATTTTTGTCATAGTTGCCAATATTAAATAGAAGTAATCAATTACTTGCAAGGATCATGATTAATTCCATGAGGTGAATAAATGCCCTACACTCATAAAATGCCAGAGAACCTGAGACTAGAATTGTCAGAGAACAATATCCATTATTTGCCTTATTCCACTGAAGTCAAGTTGAAATAAAGTTAGTCTTGAAGACATAATGATAAGCTGATAGGTCTGGTTATCACCTGACCATTGTCTGAAATATTTAATTTTGTATTAATAGGGAATTAATACTATGACATGCAGGGGTCTCTGTTAATAGACACATAGAGGTTCTGGGTAGCAATGTTATGATGGGTAATGCCTTTTTCATGTGCCTGAACTTAAGCCTCAAGTATCTGTGTTGAAAAGGCTCCAGAAAGATTCTAACCCATTCATAGCAGGGGGATCATTCCAAAAAGACAAATTTTTCCAGTTTCAAAAGTCCTATCCCTCATAGAAATTCAGAAAGTGAGTTATTAGACACAAGGTAAGCCATTCACAGGTTTTAAACATATAGAATACCAGAAACAAGGAAAAAAAATGTAGGCTCCTTTTTTTCCTTTTTTTATTTATTATATTTGTGTTTTAATTTTACACATCAGCCATGGGTTCCCCTGTCCTCCCCCTCCCAGGCCCACCCCCACCTTCCCACCAGCCCCTCCCCTCCATTCCCATCTGCTCCAGGGCCAAGACTCCCCTGGGGATTCAATTCAACCTGGTGGATTCAGTACAAGCAGGTCCAGTCTCCTCCTTCCAGGCTGAGCAAAGTGTCCCCACATAAGCCCCAGGTTCCAAACAGCCAGCTCATGCACTAAGGACAGGTCAGGGTTCCACTGCTTGGGTGACTCCCAAACAGTTCAAGCTATTCAATTGTCTCACTCATCCAGAGGGCCTGATCCAGTTGGGGGCTCCACAGCTTTTGGTCAAACACCCTAATGGTCATGCTGGAATTCTCATCCAATAATTGATGGAAGTAGATGCAGAGATCCTCTGCCAGGCCCCAGGTGGAGCTCCAGGACTCCAGTTGTTGAGAAAGAGGAGGGACTGTAAGAGTGTGAATTGTGGAGAGCAAGATTGGAAAAGCACAGGGACAAATAGCCAAACGAATGGAAACACATGAATTATGAACAAAAATCTAGGCTCTTAATTACTCTCAAGGGAGCATGAAATACCTCACTGTCACTAGAAATAATTATCTGATTTCCAACAAAGTTCATTCCTTGCAGGTTGTCTTAGAAAGGAATGGGCTGACTGGAGGAAAAAAAAAGTTCCAAGATTTTCCATGTGTCAAAAGGAATTGACAATGCTCCCCCCCAATATTAGAAAACTGTACCTCCGAGACCTTAAATGAAAAAAAGGATTATAACAAGTAAATTTCATTTTAAGTAAAATTCTTTATTGTCCATCCAAAGACTCTAGTGGTGGAAAGGCTAGTGTCAGGAACAGTTATTGCTTGATACTTTCATCGACTCTAGGTAACTGGATAAGAGTAACAATGCCATAGCTGTTCTCACAGATGATCTCCGTAGGATAGGAAGGAGCAAGACTCTTTTTCTGTGCCAGGTAGTAAAGGTTGAATTGGATTATCTTCCTTGCTTACAATGCAAAACTTTTAGACTAAGATTGGGATGTCACATCTTTAAAGAGAAGTTGTAGCTTCAGAAGCAGGATCTTACTTGCTGCACAGTTGACAGGAGCAGGTAAGTCAGAGCTGTGATCCTTGGAATGAAACAATCCTGACTATGCTCAGCTGCATGGGCTCTATCTCCTATAGATATCTTAAGGAGTCTGCATTTTCTGGGCCAATATAGAGTCGGGCTTCGGTTATACCCAGGACCAACTGTGTCCTGGCATAAAGCAAGAGCCTAATTCCTTGCTTCTTATTGTAGGACTATGTGCATTCAAATTGAGCCCGGAATAAGAACGAGTAAGTACAATGATCTTAGTTCCAGCAAAGCAGGAAAATCCTGTGGTAACCTTGGAGGTCTCCATCAGAGATGCTGTTACAATTCTCCCTCCCAACTAAAGGTACATGTGCTGCCACTGAAGCAGCGGAATTGAAAGTGCACAAGAGAAAAAATGGCATTTTACTCTTGGCTATGACTCCAATTATTAAAAACCAAACAAACAAAAAAGCAACTTGTGCCAACTAGGAGGTAATCATGTATATGATGCTTGGGCCAATGCCTGTCTATATAAAACAATTCTCCCTTTCTCCCAGCTGCTGACTGATTGTGATTCTGTGCTGAGGATTGCAGCTTGCTGCTGATAGTTTCCGATTTGTCATGTCACTTCCTCAATGAAATGATAGATTCTTGAACTTTACCACTCCAATAAGTATATTTCTTATATATACATATATATATATATATACACATATATATGTATATATATGCACAATAATGACAGAAATATGATGCTACTTTTTAAAATAATAATGGTATATTTCACCATACTCTGAAGATAGGCAGTTTGGATATGCTAACTTACTGTATCCTAAAGATTATGTAATATTTGAGGTTTTTGTATTATAATGTATTATTCATAATATTTATATACTTTTTAAAATTTCTCCTTTGTATGTATTCATTTATGTGTGGTTCCACATATGTGTCCAATCATGTAGCATTCATAATGGATTCAAAGTTCCATAAATAATCACAAAATACTTTGCTCATTACTCATATACAAATATAGATACTTTGAAAATATTCAAAATCTTTTGCATTTCCCCTAGGAGAATTCTGCTGTAAACATCATTCTGTTTTTAGATCATATAGTTACTCTCTTTTGTGTGACATCTGAGATCTGGGAAAGCCCCTGTGTTTTCTGTTCTGTGGGGCTATCAGTAGAACATGGACAGACAATCAAAGCTAGCATACATGCTAAATTCTGCCTTACCATCCAAGTACTAACCAGGCCTGAGCCTGCTTAGTGTCTGAGATTAGGCACCAACTCTGAGATACCACCTTACACCTGTTAGAATGGCTAAGATAAAAAAAAAAAAACACAGAAGACAGCTTATGATGGAGAGGATGTGGAGTAAGGGGAACTATCCTCCACTGCTGGTGGGAATGCAAACTTGTACATCCACTTTGGAAACCAATATGGTGCTTCCTTAGAACACTGGGAATCCATCTCCCCCAAGACACTGCTGTAGCACTCTTGGGCATATACGCAAGGAATGCTCAATCATACCACAAGGGCATTTGCTCAGCTATGTTCATATCAGCATTGTTTGCAATAGCCAGAACCTGGAAACAACCTAGATGCCCTTCAACTGAAGAATGGATAAAGAAAATATGGTACATATACACAATAGAGTACTACTCCACAGAGAAAAACAATGACATCATGAGGTTTGCAGGCAAATGGGTGGGTCTAGAAAAAAAATCATCCTGAGTGAGGTAATCCAAAGTCAGAAAGACAAACATGGTATGAACTCACTCATAGTAAGATACTAGATGTAAAACAAAAATGACTAGACTGCTACTCACACCTCCATGGAGGCTACCTAGAAATCAGGACCCTAGGAAAGACACAGGGATCACCCAATGACAGAGAAATGGATGATATCTACATGAACAACCTGCACAACAGTGGGAGTAATGAAGGGCAAGTTTTGAGGGAAAGAGAGCTTAGGGGAGCAGGAGATCCCAGTTGGATTAAGAACAGAAAGGGAGAACAAAGAATAACAGACCATGATAAATGAAGACCACATGAGAACAGGAAGAAGCAAAGTGCTAGAGAGGTCCCTAGAAATCCACAATAATACACCCACTGGAGACAATAGGCAATGGTCAAGAGAAAGCCTGATCTGACCTAGTCTGGTGATCAGATGGCCAAATACCCTAATGGTCGTGCTGGAACTCTCATCCAATAACTGATGGAAGTGGATGCAGAGATCCTCTGCCAGGCCCCAGGTGGAGTTCCAGGAGTCCAGTTGTTGACAAAGAGGAGGGACTGTAAGAGTGTGAATTATTGAGACTAAGATTGGAAAAAGCACAGGGTCAAATAGCGAAACAAATGGAAGCACATGAATTATGAACCAAAGGCTGTGGAGCCCCCAGCTGGATCAAGACCTCTGGATAAGTGAGACAATTGAATAGCTTGAACTGTTTGGGAGGTACACAGGCAGTGGGTCCTGGACCTGTCCTTAGTGCATGAGCTGGCTGTTTGGAAACTTGGACTTATTCAGGGACACTTTGCTCAGCCTGGAAGGAGGGGACTGGACCTGCCTGTACTGAATCTACCAGGTTGAGCTGAATTCCCATGGGAGTCTTGCCCCTGGAGGAGATGGGAATGGAGGGGAGGGCCTGGGGGGAAGGCAGGGGCAAGGGCAGAAGGGGGAAGGACAGGGGATCCCATGGCTGATATGTAAAATTAAAACACAAATATAACAGAAAATTCTGCTTTTCCCTCTTCGTCAGCACATTAAATAGTATAGGCCATGCTGACAATATCTGTTTAATGATCCTTCTTCAGCATGTAGTAGTACATTGGTTTGCTTCATAAGCAAACAATTTTGTAAGCACATTCAGCTGAAACAAGGGTACTAAAATTCCATCAAATATCAGTTTCATGCTCAGGAGTTTTAGCAATGATGTAATGACATTGTGTTTCACACAAGAGGAGAATTTGACAAACATGTTAAACAAGCTGGCCAGGAAAATTTCATGATATTACTCACATGACATATGCCTCATGTCCTTTGAATGGATGGTGATGCCTGCATGCCTGACTTCTCTGGCATATATATGTTCTGCAATTAGAACCCAGGAAATCATCTTCCAAGCAGCCAGATAGCTGATGGACTCTTCTACTAGGCATTGGGTATTAGAAGCAAATAAGTAAACCAAAATGTATATTTGTCAAAAAACACACAGATGATCCCTAATGTTAGCACCTACTGGGCATCTTTCCATACCTATTCAATGGTGCTTGTATTCAGTCAGTTTCAACATTGATTTCAGAATGCCTAAATAAATACTAAGCATAAATCAAGGGTTTCTGTTGTTCCTTTTAATCACAACATATACTAAAAGTGATCAATGCTGAGGAGTCTTTTCTAAATAAAACTTCAAAATTCCATTAAATTACAATCTATCATCATTTTTTTGAATATCTGTTTTTAAAATAGTTTGACATTGTTTTGATCATAGTTTCAATCCCCTGAGCCATTAATATAGCTATGATTTTACTAATCATCCTCATGCGCTGTTCATTTCAAAACCACAGCTAACACAAGGACAAACATCATGGAAGTCTTGATTGTACCACCAACTTCCAATGTAAAACTTGTCAGGACTCAGCATATTCTAGGGTATTATATCCTTGTTTCCCATAGACATGATTGAATGTTTTAAATTTTTTTGATTAAAGAAACATCTACCACTTAAATGAGAAAAAATAATTTCCAATGTATCAACATAGCCTGATACATTAGTCTCAGAAATAGTGAACCAAGAGGCAGTCCTTCTTTGGCAACATCTCTGAAGGCATGTCAATTCAAATCTTTTTCTCTATAGTCATACTATACCAACAGGAAACTTTAGTTGTATCTCTCCAAAAATGACATCATTTTACAGCACTTTTATGAAATTCCACACCTGCAGAAACTGCTATGTTTTCACAATATTATGTCTAAGGCCACCTAATAAATCCACACAAATCAACATTTTCCTGGGCAAAAAAGATAAATATTTATTGAGAACAAGTTTGAGCAACTGGTTTTACATTCTACGCCACAAGAAAATAGCAAAACTGCAAAGAGAAGACAAAAACTGAAAACAGCAGCTTACTGTCTTTTACTTTAACTTGATAACACTTAGTTGACCCAGGCCTTCACTCTTGGCCTGTTTCCCCAAGAACATTTTCCAGTTTACAGCTCACTGATGATTCTGGGTAAAAACCACTTTTCTCCTGAGCATCAAATGTCAAAGGTTTCAGATGAGCTCTCTAACTTTCCTGGGGTTCCTAGTAAATGAGGCAGGGGTGCAAATGTAAAAGTCTGGCAAGTTTCTTTCCTGAGGGGACCCATTTCTCACTGCTGAAAGTGACAGTGGAACATTTAAGATGTGGTACTGACTCCAAGGTCTGATGCATGCGTGCAGCCTGGAGTGTGATCACTGGTCCTTTCCCTAGGTCCTTTACTATGAAGTGGCAAGACAAGCTTCTCTTTCTGCTCTTTCAGGGGACTGTGTCTCAGCTTCATGCTGGGACTATCAGCCTGCAGAGAGAATTCCTTGGCCCACCATTGTCAAGAAGATTGTTGTGAAGAGTGAGAGGTAGGGGGATGAGCAACAGGCATGGGCAGTAGTAGACTCCATGTGGACTGTCTGTGGCACCACACCCCTGTGTACTTTGACCCAGTTATTTAACTTCGGATTTATTTCATGTACTGGAAAACCAAGGGGTTAATGTAAAACACCCTTCAGGGAGGCAGAGGTGAGAGGAACTGCAGGCAGCCTGGTCCAGGGATGGAGCCAGTTCCAAACCAGTCAGGGCTACACAGTGAGACCCAGTCTCAAAACAATACACACAACAAAAGCATGCTTCCCCAAAGAAAATCCAACAAAAAACAACTCTGGGGTCTTTCCCAGCAGAACTGCCTAGGATCCACACTCCTACAGAAATACAGTTTCTGAGCAACAAGGAGCAATCACCAAGTAGATAGGTTTTTATGCTTTGAGAGGCCCTTGGCCACATTTCAGAGCTTATTCACATTAAACACTTCCAGCAACACTGTTTTCACAAATTTTCATATCACATAAAAGCAGCAAATGAAAAGAGCCCAGCAGAGAACTGCACAAGGTAGGCACTATAGACAGAGCTAGTCAACGACATTTTCATTTCAATAAACACTGGGCTGAAAGCCTAACCTGCATTGCTCCCTGTAAACAGGGCTGAGGCATGAAAAAGAGCAAGGCAGCCCCAAGGGGCAAAAATCTTCTAAGGAGACATGGATGAGGAGGGAAGCAGGAAAGAGTACAGAGGGAGACAGGGTGTTGACCAAAGTACCAAAACTAATGCAAATGGGAGAAAAAAAATGTGGGAAGGAACAGACAACATATCTGCAAACTACAGTTCTGAATGGTCCTTTTTAAACAGCCTGACAAGGAGCAAACATGGTTTTAAAAAGGCATAGAGAATGTCTCTGTGAAGTCTTAGAAATATCTCCTTCCAAACAGAGAAAAATGGTCTAAAAAAAAGAAAAAAGAAAAAAGAAAAAAAGTTTTGGCACTTAAGAAGTGTAAGCTGTGTTCACCCTGGCAGGCAGAAGCGCATGGAATTGTGAGCTGCTTTGGGACACTGGGCAAACATGTGTCCTCCCTTGCCACAGAGGTTGCACAGGATGATCTTCCTGCAGTAAGGGCTCTTGTGCCCCTCTTCCCCACACCTGTAACACCTGTCCTGCGTGCAGGTGCCGCTCATGTGGGTCCGGGAACCACATTTAAAGCACGTCTTGGGCTGCCCCTTGTACCAACTGTAGCCCCTCTCTGTTCCCAAGAAGAAGGAGCCAGGCAGGTGCCTCACTCCTCCCTCCCCCTGGCGCAGCTCAATCTCACACTTGTACTCCCCAGTCCAGATCCCAAACCTGTCAGTCACTTTCATTGGCAAGGCCAGCACATCACAGTGGCGCTTGAGCCAGGTCACGATATCTTCCACATCCACGGTCTCATTCCGGAAGAGGATGAAGAGGGTCTTCAAGCTGGACCTGCTCTGTCCCAAAACCACAAAGTTCTCCCAGCAGTCGTCCTTCTCCCGCTTTTCCTCATAGACGCGGAGAAACAGGGCTTGCTTGTCTGCAGATCTGAAGCTCACATCAAACTGGCGGCTGCCAGGGATCTGGATGACAGCACAGATGTCCCCAGGGTCCATGCCAATGGAGCGCAGGATGAGCGCGCCCACCACGAAATCGCGGGTCGGACAGGCACTTTCTTCTCCCTGGAAACCTAAGCGCACAAGAAAGCGGCCCTTACCCGGCCTGGAGGCTGGAGGCTCATCCTGGAGTGGTCGCTCTGTAACTGCGTCTTTGATTGTGACAGGCCTGGGAGGGGACGCCATGGCCGCTGCTGCTGCCGCCGCCGCCGCTGCCACCTCGGCCATCTTCCTTTGAATGGCGTCTCTGGCTCCGGCTCCCTCCATCCTGCAAGCATCTGCTGCGTAGCCACCAGGGTCTCTGCTGAAGACCCTTGGGTCCCCGCGGCCGGCAGGCGGGAAGTGACCGCGGCCGGCAGGTGGGAGTTGACCGTGGCCGGCAGCTGGGAAGTGGCCGAGGCCGGCAGGAGGGAAGTGACCACGGCCGGCTGGTGAGAAGTGGCCGCGGCCTGCCGGTGGGAAGATGCCGCGGTTCGGTGTGGCCAGGCCTGCCGGGCTGCCCAGCCTGCCACCGGCACCTCTGTCCCTTTCTTCTCCCCGCCACTGCTCACAGAAGTCGTGCTTCTTCTCAGCCAGGTTCTTCACCACCTGTGCCCAGCCCATCTTCTCGCCTGCACCCTGGGCTTCCTTAGCCTGGTCCATAAGCTGCTGGGGAAGCAGGAGCTGCAGCTGACCCTGCTGTACATCCTCCACTGCTCTCCCACTGGTCGCCATGTTGCCTCTTTCCCAGACGAGAAAATCAGTTTTTTTTAAACTAATTTTATATTGATGTGTTCTTATACATAGTCCCCTGAATCACTAATATAGTTATTATTTTACTCATCATCGTCATCTAACACTACAGAAAACATCAAGTCAGACTTGGTCATTTTACTACCACATTCAAATAAAAAACTTAAGAGGACTTAGAATATCCTATAGCATTATATCCTTAATACCATTATTAGACATGACTGAAATTTTATTTTTTGATGAAAATAAACATATCATTTAAATGAGTAAAAAATATTTCCCAATGTATTAAACTGGCCTGATACATCAGGGGAAAATTAGTGAACCCAGAGGCAGTCCTTCTTTGGCAACATCTCTGAAGGCATGGTATTTCGAACAGTTTTCTATATATCTATCGTAATACCCGCAGGCAACTTTAGTTGTAACTCTCCAAAAATGATATTATTTCTCAGCACTGTTGCAATATTCCATTCCTGCACACACTGCTATGTACTAACAATGTCAAATCTACAGCCACCTGATAAATCCACACAACTCAACATTTTTCCTGAGTATAGTAATCAACACTAAGACACAATTCATGATGCTAAGGAACATGATTCTGCCTGTGGAAAAAGTGTCTTCTAAGAAGGATGCCGAATTTCAAAGCCCAATGTTTAGAAAATAGGAACACCATTCAAAAATATAATCCAAAGTAAAGAAACAACCAAACAAGGGTTGCAGCATGAAGAAAAATATTGTCATGTCAGTTCATTATGGAAATACTCGGGCCTTCCCACACTAAGACGAAAAGCTAAGGACAACAGATGGATGCTAAGATAGAACCAGGTCATTCAACAATGACATTGTGAGTCCTTTCAATTCCATAAGGTCAAAGATAAAAATGTTCATTTATCATCACACATTCTCTACAATTCATCATTTAGCTCCTACTATATTAGTGTATGTTTGAAAAAAATGAAGGCCAGGCGGTGATGGCGCACGCCTTTAATCCCAGCACTCCAGAGGCAGAGGCAGGAGGATCTTTGTAAGTTCGAGGCCAGCCTGGGCTACAGAGCAAGATCCAGGAAAGGCACTGGTAATGACTACATGTGATAGGAATGAAAACTACTCTGCATACAACTCCCTCAAGAACAAAATATCTCATGCTCATAAGCTGCATGCCAAAAAACAGCAAACGTAGAGTATTCCTCTAATTTTTCTATTTTTGCCATAGAGGCCTTTAAACAATAGGAATTATCAGTAAATTGCAAGGATTGCTATTCATTCCAAGAGGTGAATAAATGCTCTACATTCAAAAAAGGACAGAGAACCTGAGACTAGAATTGACAGGGACGTATAAAAATACCATCTCTAATTCCACTGGAGTCTAATGGAAATAAAGTGAGTCCTGAAGACATAGTGATAAACTGATAGATCTGGATTTCACTAGAACCTAATCTGAGATATTTTTTATATTAATTGGGAATTAATACAATGATATGTAGGGATCTCTTTCTATAGACACTTAGAATATTTGGTTTATAATGTTCTGATACTCAATTTCTTTTTTCATATGGCTAGTCTGAAGCCTCATGTATCTGTGTTGAAAAGGAACCAGAGAGATTCTAGCCAATCTGGAGCTGGGGGAAGACTCCATAATGAAAAAGTTTTCCAGTCTCAGCTTTCCTATCTGTCATAGAAATTCAGAATGTGAGTTATTAGACACAACATAAGACATTCACAGGTTCTAAACATATGAAAAGACCAGAAACAAGGAGAGAGATATCTGGGCTCTTAATTACTCTTAGGATAACATGAAATACCTAACTGTATATAGAAATAAATAATTTATTTTCAACAAATTTCATGCTTAGTCAGACATCATAGATAGGAATGGACTAAAGAGGAAAAAAATCAGATCCACGATATTCTATGTGACAAAAGGAATTGATGCCCACTGAACTTAGAAATTTGTGCCTGTGAGAAACTAAATGGCAAAAGGATTTTGACAAGTAAAATATAATTCAATGAAAATTCTTTATTGTCCACCCCAGTGCCTCTAGTGTCAGAAACAGTTACTGCTTGATTCTTTCAGCAACTCTAGTTAACTATATAAATTGATAATACCATAGCTATTCCCAGAATACCTCTCCTTGGGATAGGAAAAATCAGGACCCTCTTTTTCGGTGCTAGTTTGTAAAGCCTGGATTGGATATTCTCCTTTGCTTATAATGCAGCACATTTAGACTGAGCCTGGGATGTCATATCTTGAAAGAGAAGCTGTAGCCTAAGAAGCAGGATCCTACTTGCTGCACAGGTGATAGTTGCAGGGGGACTCAAGCTGTAATCCTGAGAATCCAAAAATACTGACTTTGCTAAACTTCATGGGCTCAGTCTCCTGTAGTTGTCAGGGGCAGTCTACCTTTTCCAGGCCAATTTAGAGTTGGGCTTCCGTTAAACCCAGAACCAACTGTGTCCTGGAGTATAGCCAGAACCTGACTGGTAAGAAGCCCCATCTGGGACACATTTGTGGTGATATTGTGTTCCCCAAAATATTGTGCACTCTAACGAACTTATCTGTGTTCAGAGAACAGAACAGCCACTAGCAATAGAGGCAGAAAATGATGGCACACATGCCTTTAATCCTTGCATTCCAGAGGCAGAAATCCATCTGGATCTCTGAGTTGAAGGCCACACTGGAAACAGCCAGATACAGTTACTTACACATGTCTTTAATCCCAGGGAATGATGACAGAAAGTAGAAAGGTATATAAAGTGTGAAAACCAGGAAGCTAGTTAAGCATTCAGGCTTTCAAGAGGCAGTTCAGCTGAGATCCATTCAGATGAGGACACAGGTTTCCAGTCTGAGGAAACAGGATCAGCTGAGGAACTGGTGAGGTGAGGTGGCTGTGGCTTGTTCTGCTTCTCTGATCTTCCTGAGTTCACCCCAATACCTGCCCCTAGGTTTGCTTTTATTAATAAGACCCTGTAAGATTCATGCTACACACTTTTATTAGCACTTCTTGCCTCTGATTGAAGGACTGTGTGCATTGAAATTGAGCCAGGAATAAGAACCAATTAGGACAATCATTTCATTTCCAGCAAAGGCGGCAAATCCTATGGTAACCTTGAAGATCTCCATCAGAGATGCTGATTCATTTCTCTCTCCCACCTAAATGTCTGTGTGCTGCCACTGAACAGAGGAATTGAAAATCCATGAAAGCGTGAGAGTAAAATATGCAATTTTTTCTGGGCGATGGCTCCAATTATCAAAAATTAAAAACAAAAACAAAAAGTAACCAAAACAAAACAAATAACAGCCGGTGCCAACTAGTAGGTAATCATGCATCTGTTGCTTGGGCCAAATAACTGGCTACATACAAGAAACCCTAACTTTCTGTCTGCTGCCAGCTGATTGTGATTCTGCTTTCTGGTGACAGTTTCTGATATGTCATGTCATTTCCTCTACTGCAATGATAGATTCGTGAATTATACCACTCCAATAAATATATTTCTGATATGTATGTAGAAAAGAATGACCTAAATTAGATACTATATTGTAAATAATAATGGCACATTCAGCTATACACTGTACATAAGCAGTTTGGATATGGTATCTTACAGTGGCCTAATGATTATGTAATATTTTGAGGTTATTGTATTATAGTTTTCATAACACTTCTATTCTTTTTAAAATATCTGATTTGTTTGTATGTATTCATGTGTGGTTCCACATATTTGCTTGCATATGTCATTCATGTTGGATTCAGTGCTCCATAAATATTTACAAAATTCTTTGCGCAGTAGTCACATAAAATTTTAGATATTTTGAAAAAATTCAAAAATTCACTGTATTTTTCCCTAGTACAACTGCTTTAATCATCATTACAACTACTCTGTATTTAGTTCATACAGTTACTCTCTTTTGCATGAGAGCTGAGTTTAGAGAAATCCCCTTTGTTGTCTTTTCTGTGGAGCCATTGATTATAACATGGACAGACTCTCAAGGCTAGCAAACACATGAAATATTGATTTGCCCTCATCACCAGCACATTAAATATTATAGGCCTCTCTGACAAGATTTATTTAATGGTCTTTCTTCAGCATGTAGTTTAACATTGGTTTGCTTCATAGTGAAACAAGGGTGCTAATAGATACATCAAATATTAGTTGCATGCACAGTTGTATTAGCATTGTCAGATTGACATAGTGTTTCACACAAGTCGAGAATTTGCCAATCATGTTAACCACCTGGCCAGAAAAACCCGATGAGATTATTCACTCTACATATGTTTTGAGTATTGTGATTGAATGGTGATGCCTGTAGACCTGATTTTTAATATATGTATTCTGGAAATAGAACCCAGATAATCATATTTCCAAGCATCCAGTTTGCTGATGGAGCCTTCTACTGGGCTTTGCTTATTAGAAACAAATAAGCCTAATATAATATAAATGATTTTTTCAGAGATCAAACAGATATTTCCTAATGTTATCAAATACTTGACATTGTTCCATATCTATGAATCGGTTTCACATGTTCTATGGTAATTAAGAAAAAAGCTTCATGTGTGATTCATTTGGGAGCAGGTGGGCAAGCCCTCTGAAAGAGCCAAAAAATCAACAAAAGCAACATAATTTTACATCACATAATTCTATAGCATCATTTTACAGACTATGAAAAAAATCACTGTAAAATTAGCAGGGAATTATCTTAAATATTCAAGCAAATTCCAAACATAGATACTTCTCCAAATGAGATATATCACTCTACAACAAACACAAATGTTTTAATATTTTCATTCTTAGTGAATACATTTGTAAACACCCTGAGACAGGATACATAAATGTGGCAGATACACTATAAAGGATATAGGTCATTGTACAGTGCTAGAGATGTGGGCCTAAAAGATGAAGACTAAAGACTAGCTAGTTGTAGGACACTCTGACTTTTAGAAAAATATATGGTATGGTGAAGGAATATAAACTAAATGTTATTCTAGTCAGCCAGTGAATAGGTATGATCTCATAGAACATAGCCCATCTTTAGGCTTGTCATTTCACTCCTAAAATTGGAAATGTTATCCTGACCTCAAAGAAAGGCCACTGCATCTACCTTGATAGATATCCTCTGACTATTCTGTGCCACCTGAAATTGAATTGTCAATATATCCTTCAAATTTACCTGAATTATGTGGGTAAGATTGAACACCAGATCAATCAAAACCTTAAATCAAATAAAGTAAATGAAAGTACTGATGTGTTCATCATGAAAATAAAGTATCATATGACACTCCTTAACCCATTATGTATGTTCACTTAAATAAGCATTCACCCAAATTGATGATCTGACTAAAACATCTACTTGTGCTGAATGGGAACTTTGTTTTCAGAAAAAAAGAAAGCAAGATACAAATTCATGCAAGACAAGTATCCCAGATGATCCAGCTTCACGGAATGCCTGTTGCATTTTCCCCAGAAATCTGCATTCAAGATAACTTCAAAGCTGCTAGCTGAGATGTCCTAGCCTCTCAGACTACTCTAGCCAAGATTTCAGTTAAGTTCTGCACTTTCCTCTCACACAGAGATTGGACAACAAATGATATAGTAGCTCTCCTGAGACCTGATCATTAACCCAGTTTGATCAGGGTCCACTACACATGCAGTCACCATACAAGGCAGAATATAATTTTAAAAACAAGATGCCCATGTACATGATAGGTAGAATGGGTAATTTTTAGTCAACATGTGCCTTATGGATATTTTTTGTTGTTGAATTGGTGTTGGGTGCAATTGTTTATTGTTCATTGTTAGGTAGGAGACTAAGGAAAGAATGATAGATTTAGGAATCTCCTTTTGAAGATAGTGGAGGGAGCACATATGGATGATAGGATAAAAGTTTAGATTATTAAGTCCACCTTTAAGCTAAAAAGAATGTTCTTGTCTCAAATATTTTGTATTGGTATAGATTTTTATTTCAAAATAAAAATTTAAGGTTATTTTAGTTACAACATACTGTATATATGTTTGTACTCTTGTTTTAAATATTGAAACTTGGCACCACATTTAGATGTAACACAAATTCTAAACCTTGAAAAGTACTATTATGAACTACTCAGGAAAATTAAAATGTCTGTTACTAGTTAGTCACCTCTAATGATCAAACTTTCATTCATGTTATGTATGTTTTCAAGGTTAAACAGGGATGTATTTTACAAAGATAGTTGGTCTATAAACACAGGGGAAAACTACAGAATATGACATTTAAGATATTTTAATAAAATAAGGCTTTTCAAGACAGTGAGATATGCCTGCTCATGGAAGTGCCAATCTACTACAGAGATGCTGATGGGTATCAATGAGCCAAAAAATTAAGGTTGCTTTCAATGTGACAGACATAGTCACTGGGGAAAGAAACTCCTCTTCCCTGACTGTGGAGAGTATGCTGTCCAAATTAAACACAATGTTCATAAAGGAAGACTACTGCTGAACTTTGTCAAGACAAAGTAGTACAGTCCTGCAAAATTTCTGCCTCATAGAAAATGCTATCAGATATTCTGAGCCTGTAAGCTAAAGACTGACTCTTTAAGGTTTCAGGGGAAACTTGGATACCTGTCCAAACAGTCAGCTGACTCTGATTTCTATAGTTGTGGATGTTGCTTTTTCTGCCCTTCCCATTTACTGAAGTAACATTCTGACCTTCTCGGGTCTCTATGGGGTTTGAAGACTAGAGAGGTATAAAAATGTTAAGATGTTTAAATAAGAAAATGTTTTTTTTGGGGGGGGTTTGTTTGGTTTTTTTTGAGACAGTGTTTCTCTGTATAACACTCCTGGCTGTCTGGATCTCATTCTGTAGACCAGGCTGGCCTCGAACTCACAGAGATCCACCTGCCTCTACCTCCAGAGTGCGGGGATTAAAGGCATGAGCCACCACTGCCCAGCTTAGTAAGAAAATGTTTGAATGTCTAAAAAGATTTTTCTAGATTGGAAATACAAGCTATTATAGAGAGTGTTTTAGATACAAAACTTTAGACTCACCAAGATAGGATTGATAATAGACTACATTCTCTAAATTTGTCAAAGACAGAACAAATAGATATTGTGAGTGTTATGCTTACTGGATAATTTTTCTTTTTATTTAGTTTTACTGTGTTAGAGTTCAAACATTTAAATTTTATTAGAGAAAAAAGAGGAAAGCTGTGAAATAATATTTTGTATAGTACAAAGAACTGCACATTACGATCGGTTTAATGAGGAGCTGAACAGTCAATAGCTAGGCAGGAATGAATAGGTGAGACATCCAGGCAGTGATAGGACTTGGGGAAAAGAAGCTAAGAGGCAGGAATTTTCCCAGCAAGGTTGGAGGTAGTCACATGTGCAGAATGGAAGAGAGGTAAAGAGCTGCCATATGGCAAGCTGTAGAGTATTAGAAATGGGTTCATTTAATTCAAAAGAGCTAATTGGGAAGAAGCTTAAGTTAAGATCAGACTTTCAAAATTAATAAGATGTCTCAGTGACATAATTTGGGAGCTGGAGAGCAAAGAAAGTACTGCTACAGGCATGCCAACATAGATGTGCAACTAACTAAACTCCTCACATATGGCAGAAAATCTACAGTCAAATGATGTATGCCAACATACAAATGATGAAATTCTGCTGGGCAATAAAATTGATAGGACTTTCAATTCTAAATGGTTAATGCTAAAAATGGCTACATATAATTACCACATTTTGTACACAGTGTGGGATTGCTATGTATACATTTACATATGCAAATTAAAAAAATTTAAAAGAAGTATTATTTATTTTGATATCTACTAGAGCAGACATTGTATTAAAAGAAGAACCAGAAAGAAATATGAAATAGTCTAAATACAGTACTCATGTATGAAATTTTAAACTATGTCAAGAAAGTGTACATATGCATATATTCATATATATATAAATTTTCATAAACAAACTCATACATATACACATATATAAACATGTAAATATTGAAAACATTTAAAATGCACCATATTGTATTTGGAGAGATACTGTAAAAAATTAACTCTCTTATACTATGAAGTGATATCAGAGTCTTTATTCTTCTGATACTTCAGCCATGAAGCTAGGCTCTCAGACAACCAAGAGGGAGGAGATAGCCACCAATGTCATGTACCAACACATGCACAAAGCTGAGACATTTTAAACTGCAACTAACATAGGCATTTAGGATTTGTCTCATGAGATCAAATAAAAATATAGATGTTCAGTAAAGAAAGAACTGGACAGAAAATAAATCTAGATGGGTGACAGTGTGTTTAAAAATATTCACATACCAGTGACAATGCTGTTCTTTTGTAATCCACACTTCATCATACAAGAAGAATGCTGAGGAGTCTCCTGTACATAAAAACCTCAGAATTTGATGAAATTATATTATATCACTGTTGCTCTTAAAAAATGCTTCTTTTCACATTTTTTCATACTATTAGGATGTTAAAAATAGTCCCTTAAACCATTAACAGAGCTATTATGTCTACTTAAAATTTTCCACCTTTATTAAGGTCAAGGCTGCATCAAATAAGGGCTACAAAATTTCAAGGAAAACAGTAATTATACCAGCTCTTTAAATGTTATAATTTACAAACATTTACTCTTTCATAGGGTATTACTTGATTTGTACGTAAAGAGATGTCAGAATTTTTCACTTTTTTTCAGTAATGTAGGCATATATCACTGACAGGAAGACACAGTTAGTACACAGAAGTACCTAGCTGAATAAACATGGTAAGGGAGATAGTGGACCCAATAAGACAGCATTCATCTGCAAATTCTCTGGAGGCATATAATTTCTAAAAGCCTTCTAATGATTTATTATCATGCACACATACAACATTAGTTGCAAGTGACATAAGAAAGCATCATTTTTCATCACTATTACACAATTACACAACAACTCTAAATGCACAGGACTTAAATTGTTTTGCCCCAGGCCAACTGATCAATCCACACAACTCACTTTTATTTTTAGAGTAAGAATATATGGCATGCTATGGTCAGACACAGTTCATTTTTAAAGGAAAAGGATGTCTACTGTGAACATAGTGTCTTTTAAGAAAGAAAAAGAAATGAAATGCACAAAGATTGGAAAACTTGAATGCCACAAAAACTGAATAAAATCAAGGATACAACAAAAAAAAAGTTAGCACAATAAAATCACAAATTGTCATGCCAACACAGATGGGAAACTCTCAATTTCCCACATTATCAGAAAATCCAATGCTATTGGATGCTCTGTATATTAAATATGTATTTCTGATTGGTTAATAAATAAAACACTGAGTAGCCAGTAGCCAGACATGAAGTATAGACAGGACAAAGAGAGAAGAGAATTCTGGGAAGTGGAACACTGAGGCAGAGAGAGACCCACAACCTCTGCCATGAGAAGATGTTAATATACTGATAAGCTATGAGCCATGTGTCAACTTATAGATTAATAGAAATGGGTTAATTTAAGATATAAGAATAGCTAGCTAGAAGCCTGCAATGGCCATACACTTTATAAGTAATATAAGCATCTGAGTGATTATTTTATAAGTGGCCTATGGGAATGTGGGAGCTGGGCAGGAGCTGCAGAGAAAAACTCTAGCTACAATCCACGAACAAATATTAGATGTTATGATACAAAGGAAACATTTATACTGTACAATAACATTGATAGGCCTTTCAACTCCAAAAGGTCCATGATAAAAATATAATTACCACATTCTGTACACACTGTGGGTTATTCATACATTTGTATATGCACAAAGAAGTAAAATAATTTTAGTAAGTAGTGGTAATTATTTTAAGTTTTGCAGTGCAGACATTTTAATGAAGGAGGGAGCCAAAAGAAGTGTGAAATAAGCTAAATGCAGTCCTCACGTATGAAATTCTAATCTATGTTAAGAAAGTGTACACATGCATATTTTATTTTTCTGTGTGTATACATCCATATACATATATACATATGCATAAGCAAACTCATATGTATGCACATACATAAACTTATATAAGTATTTGTAAGTTTTTGAAATGGCTCATAGAATAATTTAAGATAGATTGTGCAAACAGAACCCCTTATACACTGAAAGGGTGTCAGAGTTTTCTCACTCAGGTATCAGAAATGTGGTTTTTGTTTTGCTTCTAGGCCAAAGGTAAACCTATAGTGCCACAGTAGAGCTTTACAGACATTTCAAAAATATACTTATACCACCCAATATGATGGAAAGAATTTATTTTTGAAGTTTCTATATACTTCTATCATTATAAAACAGAAATTATTCTGCTGCTATGTAGAAACTTCACTTTGATTGACTATATGTGATACGACTGAAGGTTAATCTTCATGTTTGTTGTTTAAAATGAGCAGGTACAAAATTTCAACTCTCATGAGCTACATGCCATATAAAAGAACACAATGAGAAATCTTCAGATATATTTTTTCATAGTGGCCAAATAAACAATGGAGAAATGAAGAAAATATAAGAATTAGAATTAAGGCCAGGAGTTAGAAGGAATACACCACACTGCTTTAATGGTCATGCACCTGACACTAGAATGATGACAGATTTATACAAAAACAATTTCCTTTCTTATACCCAAGTCATATACAAATACACTGAGTCTTGATGACATATTGATATATCTACATATCTGTGCATCACCTGAACCTCATGAGATATGTTACTATAGGCAAAAGATGGAAAATAACACAAAGATGTGCATGGAAGATTTTTCTATAGAGCCTGAGTGGCTTTGGGGTACCCTGTTCTGATGTTTCATGTCTCCACCAAACCCTACTTGAGATCAACATACATTTGTAATGAAAAGATGACAGAAAGATCCCAACAGATTCAGAGGTGATTGTTGACTACAACAGACCAACATTTTTCAGTCTCCAATTTACTATCACACATAGGAATTCAGAGTCTAAGATGGGAGACACAAGAAGACATCTGCACTGGTTCTAAATATACAAAAAGAAGTACCCAAGGAAAAGAAATCTGCTGTGTTTATTGTTTTCAAGGGAAGTATTGAATACTTCTCTGCCATCATCAATAAATAATTGATTTCCAACAAAGCTCATACAAAGACAGGAATGGGTTGACAGTTAAGAAAAAAATCATATAAAAGAGGTTCTAAAAACCAAAAAGCAATAAAAATGCTGACCAAGAATGCAAAGTTGACCCTGTGAGAACCAAAATGGCAACAGGATGATAACAAGTAAGTTTCCTTTTCTATGCTTTATTGTCCATTGAGAACCTTGGCTGACAGGTAGGGTAGGGACTGCAGATGTTACTGGTCAAATTTTCAGTGACTCTAAGATTCATGAATAAAACTACACCACCATATCCATTCCCACAATATCTCACAGGGGAGAGAAAAGAGCGGGACTCACCTAGTCTTTGTCAGTCACTAGAGCCTCAAGAGAATTACCTTCCTAGCAGTTACTCCAGCACTTCAAACTGAGACAGGGATGTCACATCTTTAAGGAAAAGCAGTAGTATCAGAAGCAGGAATCTATTTGCTGTACATTTGACAGGAGCAGGTGACTCAGAGCTGTAATGCTGGAAATCAAACAATCACTGATTTTACTAACTTCCGTGGGCTCTGTCTCTATTGTATGTCAGGAACAGTCTGCCTTGTCTGGGCCAATGTACAGTCAGGTTTTGGTTATACCCAGGGTCACCTGAGAGCTGGAATATAGCCAGAGCCTGGGTGGTAATAATGTGCTCTGCTGACATTATTTGCTCTCCCTTTTGCTGATGGAATGACTATGCATGTGCCTCGAACCAATAATGATAGTGATCTCAATTCAACCAATGGAAAGCAAATCCCGTGTTAATCTTGGAGATCCTCTTCAGAGCTGATGATTCACTTCTCCCTATCAATTAAATGTGTGCTGCAGGAGAAGCACCGATATTGAAAGCAGATTACAGGAAAAATGTAATTTATGATAGGTCCAGGATGCAATTATGAAAAGGGAAAACTATCTCATGGCAACTAGGGGTGATCATATATCCAGCTGCTTATCCTCTGTATCCTGCCTAACTACCTGAAAGTCTCCCTTTCTGCCTGCTGCTGCCATGTTGCCATTCTGGGCTGCCAATTGCAGCTTACTGGTAACATTTTCTAACATGCAATGCCAGATTCCCCAAATGCACTTATTTGTGGAATCTGACACTTGAAATTTTCACAGTCCCATGTGGCAAAGTTGGAATTGTCCCCATACAGATATTTTCTTAGTGAGTCCTCTGAGGGAGCATATGATCAATGCATCTCTGGTTCCTGTCAGGTATTAAATACCAAATAAATCATCCATGCAGATAATATAGGGTCCAAGTTTAAGCCTGTGATTGTTGATATTAAGGCTGAAGCCGTAACGTTAGATACAGGAGCACATGTCTTGCACAGCAAACAGGGCCATTTAACACAGAGCAGTAGTGTGGTATATCCCAACAAATCCCTGCCTATCCTAGGTTTCTGTTGCCACTGTCTCCTGCAGTTCTCTGGGACAGTTTTCATTCTCTGGAGTTGTTTACAGCCAGGCTCCTGGCTAAAGTCCAGCTCAGAGCTGGACTTTAGCCAAGAGCCTGGCTGGCAAAATCCTTGACAGCATGCCTTTTTATTTGATCTGACTGCCTCCTATTCAAATAGACATAGATTAGGAACCAATGAGGAGACAGATGTCCAAATTAGGAATGGAAAGCAACTGACTGCAGTGTACTTGGAGATCTCCCTCAGAGCTGCTGACTCATCAATCTCTCTCCCTCCCTGTGTGCTGTAAGCAAAGCAGGGAAACTGAAAGAGGAACACAGGATCAAATCTGCTTCCAACTAACAGTAGAAAACTGGCTGATGATGGCTGGTGGGCTGAGGGAGTTTCTAGCTGCTCTGGTCTAGATCCTAGCTATTTACTAGAAAGCTTCCATTCCTGACTGGAATTTTCTGTTGTGACTCTGGGCAGATAAATATATCTGGCTGCTCTCTTTGTGGTCAGTTTGTTTCCATTTCTGTGTGTGTGTGTGTGTGTGTGTGTGTGTGTGTGTGTGTGTGTGTGTGTGTGTGTGTGTGTGTGTGTTTTGTAGTGTAGTTATAATTGTGATATATAATTATATGTGTATTGTGTAATTACAGTATATTATTATCATTTTACATGTAGTTGAATAATGTTATGTAATATATTTATATCTATTAGAGTGTTCTACAAGGACCTGCTTGGATTGTAGAAAGAAATATTGATTTCAAGACATTTTCCAAAAAGACCCAACTAGAATATACTGTCTCACAATGCCTAATGTTACAGAAATAAATTAAGATTAATATATTTTAAAAGATAAAATTTATGTATATTTATATTCTCAGAAATTATGTTTTCTAATGTAAGTCCCTCTATGTGATTGCACGGTTTCATTGGCATGAGGCATTATTTTTTCTTCCTCAAATTCAATTCATATTCATGAAATATATTCTAAATATTTACATAAAACATACTTTGTTTTGCAAAAGGTAACATGTTCCCAATTTTAGATATCTGCTTCAATTTCCAATATAACTATAACATCTGAATTTTACATTCTTTTTCTATATTTAATAAGACATTTGTTCATTTAAGACCTCTCCTCTTTCTGTATGGACTTATCTACTGAAACATGATAGCTCCTCATGGTAATCATGCCTGAAAAAAATTCTAAATATCCTTCTCAATTAGCTGATTAAAACCAAGAGCTACTTTAATAAGAGTTGGACTTAATTAGCCCTGCTTCTATGAAAATGGCATTTTTGAGTGATAGATAAAATATAGGAATTCTACATTTAGTTCCAGTTGTTTGTTTGAATTTCATGAGTGTAAATATGCTTACATCAAATACTGGTTGAATGCAGATGTTTGTTAATACTAGCTGACTGGAGACTTGTGATGCAGATGTTTATTAAAGCTAGCTGATTTGAGATAGGATTTCTCCTTGGATTGGAATTTGCCTGTCTAGACTAGCTGGTCATGTATAATCAGAGAACCTCCTATTACCATCCTTCTCTTATGTCCTAATACCAGAATGTCTGGTTTTGATTATGAGTATTCTAAAAATATATTCTAGGTTTACAAAATTTCAAGTGATCATATTGGTGACTGAGACTTCTACCTGACTGTGCACAATATAAACAAAAAACAAAAAAATAAAGCATCATGTATATAACACAGGAAAACACAGCTAAGGAATCCATAGATCATTGTGTTCTTCTTCCTCCCTAGTTAAATATGGTCTTCTGTGCTCCTCCAGTTTTAAATTCTGTTCACGGAATAGTGTATGTAAATGCTAGGAAATGGGCTTGGACTATTTGTCTACCAACAAGACACATACAATGTAATAAGAGAAGCAGAGAGGAAACTCCTCCCTATTCCTTCTCAGTCTCAGACTAATTTGGGGTTAGAAAACAGAAATATAGTGCACACATGTGAAATATTATAAATATTTAAGTGAATTATTTATATTCATTTGTCTTCTTAGGTACAAGGTAAATGATACATAAAGCAAAAGACAATCTTTATATATGACTTAGTGTTATTTAAATGTTATTTTGCTTTTTGGTAATTGCAAGTAGTCCCATTCCAGATATACTTTGAATGCATACATTCCCCCATCAGAGGGAAGCAGAGCCAATAAAATTGTCAGCAGAGCCCACATTTACCAGTCAGACTCTTCCTGTTCTAGGTCTTAGTTGCTCATGGCTATAACCAAAACACAACTGTAATTTGACCAAGACAAAGCAGACTGCTCCTGTCAGGAACAGGAGACAGAGCCCATGGAAATTAGCAAACTCATAGATTGCTTTGTTTCATGAGATCAAAACCAATACAGATGTTCAGTAAAGGTAGATTCAGACAGAAAAAAATGTCTAGACACATTACAGTTTGTTTAAAAATGTACACATACCATTGTCTCTGCTCTTCTTTTGTAATCCACACATACATCAATCAAGAAAAATGCTGAGGACTCTCCTGCATAGAAAAACCTCAGAATTTGATAAAATCATGTTCCATCATTGTTGTTCTTCAAAAGGATATCCTTTTGACAAGTTTGACATGATTAGGGTATTAGAAACTGTCCCTTAAGACTTTAATAGACCTATTATGTCCACTTATAATCATCCTGCTTTATTAAGGTAAAATTGCATCTAACAGGACTGCAAAATAACAATGTAAACTGGATGATTTTACAAGCTCCTTCAAATGTCATAATTTAACAACACTTATCCTTTCGTAGTGTATTATTGGTTTGGGACACAAAAACATGACTGAAGTTTTCACTGTAAATTTTTTTCAGAAATGCAGGCATGTATCACTGACAGGAACACAAGCTCTGCCCAATATAATAATAACCTGTCATATTCTACATGGCCAGGCAGAGAGTAGACCCAGAAGGAGAATCTTCTTCTGCAACTTTTGTGAAAGCACATACTTCATGCCTGTATTCTAAATATTTATGCTTATACCCACCGACAACACTGGCTGTAATTGTCAGGAAAAAAGTCATCATTTACATCACTATTACAGACCACAACAACTGTTCATATGAAAAAGAACTTAAAATGTTTTCTCCCAGGCCATCTAATCAATCCAGAACACTCACAATTATTCTCAGAATGAGAAAATCTTGAATACAATTATCATGCACAGTTCATATTCAAAGGAAAAGGATGTATGCTGTGAAGACAGTGTTTTCGAAGAAAGAAAAGAACAAATATTAGAAAATTTGAGTGCCAACAAAATATTACACAAAAGGAAGGAAACAACCATAAATGGTTATCACAATAAAATCACAAATTGTAATGCCAGCACAGTTTGAAAACTCTCTAAATTCCCACTCTTAGCAGAAAACTCATGGATGAATATTGAATGTTAAGACAGAACAAATCTATATAGACTGTACAATGACATTGATAGGTGTTTCAACTCAAAAAGGTCAATGTGAAAATGGTTCCACCTAAACATCACATTCTGTACAGTGTGAGTTAGTTATGTATATATTTGGATATATGCACAATTTGGTAAAATAATTTTGATAAATAGTGGTATTTATTTTACAAATTGCAGTAAAGATATTAAATTGAAGGATGGAGTAAAAAGAAGTGTAAAATAATCTAAATGCTGTACTCATGTATGAAAATTTAAACTATGTCAAGAAAGTATACACATGTATATGTATCTCTGTGTATGTATATAATTCATAAGCAAACTCGCACATATACACATATATAAACATATATGAATATTTTAAAGTAATTGAAATGCATCATAGAATATGTGGAGAGATAGTATAAAAACTTAATCCTTTTTATATAATGAAGAGTTGTCAGAATTTTCTCACTCATGTGGCAGTAATGTATTATTTGTTTTACTTCATGGCCAAAGGCATGGATTTAGGGCCATACTGGAACTTCACATATCATTTCAATAATATACCTACACCTCCCAATATGACAGAATGTAGATATTTTCGAAGTTCCTAAACACTTAAGTCATCATAGAACAGAAATATATCTCACTGCTATTTAGAACCTTCACTGGGATTGACTACATGTGATAGAACTGAAGGTTAATCTGCATGTTAGTAGATTAAAGGGAGGAGGAACAAAAGTTCCCATTTTCATGTGCTACATACAACGATGGACAAAAGAGTGAGTAACTTTCAAATGTATTTTTGTCATAATGGCCAAATAATCAGTGGAGAAGTCTAGTAATTTTGAATAATATGGTTAAGGCCATGGTAGAAATACCCCACACTGCACTTAATGGCCAGGAACCTGAGAACAGAATGATGAGCCATAAAAAAAAACAAAAAACAATTTGTTTCCTTCTGCCAGAATCATATAGAAATAAACTGAGTCCTAATGACATTGATATACTCATACGTCTGTGCATCACCTGACCCTCATCAGAGATGTTACTTCAGGCAATAGTAGGGAAGCAACACAAAGCTGTGCAGGGAAGGTATTTCTGTAAAGTCAGAGAGGCTTTTAGTTACTATGGTCTGATGTTTCATGTTTTCTTCAAATCAATACCTGGGATCCCTATATACTTGTATTGAAGAGATGCAGAAAAATGCAAAGAGAATCAGAGGTGGTTGATGATTCCATTGTACCAAAGTTTTCCAGTCTCAACTTTACTATAGGACATGGGAATTCAGTGTCTTGGGTGGAGACACAAGATAATGTCTGTACTTGTTCAACGCACACAAAAATAAATACCAAAAAAATCTGATATGTTTATTGTGTTCAAGGGAAGTATTAAATATCTCTCTGCCATCATCAATAAATAATTGATTTCCAACAAACTCATGCCCTCTCTGATTTATAGATAGGAATGTGATAACAAGAAGGAAAACATAGGTACAAAAGATTCTGTTTGCCAGAACAAATGATAATGCAATCCAAAAATGCAAAGTTGATCCTGTGAGAACCTATATGGCAACAGTGTGATAACAATTAAATTTCCTATGCTATACTTCATTATGCATAATTTATTTTGTTGAGTGACAGGTAGGGTAGTGTCTACATATACTACTGATCAATATTTTCAGGGACTCTAAGGATGAATGAAACTACAGTGCCATAGCCATCCCCACAGTAAATCTTCCAGGGTAGAGGAAAGAGTTGGATTCTGCTTATCTCTACTAGAAGCTAAAGCCTCAACATAATAATCTTCCTTTCCCATAGAGCAGCACTTCAAGACTGACATAGAGAAGCCATGTACTTAAGGGAAGCAGTAACTTCAGAAGAAGAAAAGATCAGGACCTCACTAGTCCCTGGCAAATAAATATTAAAGCCTTAAGTGAATTGAAACTGAGACCTGAAAGCCACCTCTTTAAAGAGAAGCAGTAGTCACAATAACAGAAATTTGTTTGCTGCACATTTGACAGGATCAGGAGACTCAGAGCTGTCAATCTTGGAATCAAATAATCTCTGACTTTGCTGATTTCCACATGCTCTGTCTCTTGTATATGTCAGGTGTAGTCTGCCTTGTCTGGGCCAACATACTATCTGATTTTGGTTATACCCGTGAGCAGCTGAGACCCAGAATTTAGCCAGAGGCTGATTGGTAAAAACCAGCTCTGCTTTTAACTTTATTGTCTCTCCTTGCCTCTGATGGAGGAGTGTATGCTTTCAGTGTCTGAAATAGGAACATGTTGGAGCCCATTTAGGCTTTACCCAGCAGGAATGAGGTTGATTGGACCAGGTGCCCGAGATGGTCTGCCCTTGGCTGTGCTGGGGAGAGGTCTTTTGCCACACCCCTTTGCATTCCTTTAAAAACACTAGGGCATAGACAGTAGAGTTCAATGGATTAGAATCCAGGTCCTCTCAAGGCTATCCTATATTTTCTATCCGATTCTCTCCCCTTTATCCTTCCAACTAATATTTCCTTCTGCTTCCACTCAAGGGTACACTGGGGAAATGTGGGGATGGGGAATGGCCCCTCTCACAGAAGCCAATATTGAGAGTGATCTCAATTCCACCAATGAAAAGCAAATCCTGTGTAACTCTTGGAGATCTCATTCAGAGCTGCTGATTCATTTCACCCTTCCAACTAAATGTGTGCTGCAGCCAAAACAATGAAACTGAAAGTGGATGACAGGAAATGTTGTAATGTGTCCTAGGCCCAGAATGCAATTCTCAATAGAGAAAAGCATTCCATAGTAAAAAGAGGGTGATCATGTATTAGGCTACTTCGCCCAGTATCTTGGCTATCAACCTGAAAGCCTTCCTTTCCACCTGCTGATGGCTGATTGTGATTCTGGACTGTCAATTGTAACTTACACATAACAGTTTCCAATATGATATTTCAGATTCCTCAAATGCATTTTTTGTGGAATCTACACTTGAAATTTTCACAGAATCCCAGGTGGCTAAGTGAGAATTGTTGCTGACATAGTCATTGTCTTAATGGGTCATCTTAGCTAGCACATAATCAAGACATCCCTGGTTCCTGTAGGGTAATGATTCCCAAATAAATCATCCATGCATACAATATAGGATTCAAGTCTAAGACTGTGATTACTGATATTAAGTCTGAAGCAGTGGCTATAGAGACAAGAGCACATTTCTTACACAGCAATCTGGGTCACTTTATACAGAGCAGTAGTATGTGAAATCCCAACAAATCCTTGCCTATCCTAGGTTTCTATTGCCTCTGTCTATTGCAGTTCTCTGGGACAGTTTTCATTCTCTGGAGTTGTTTGCAGCCAGGCTTTGGCTCAATCCAGCAAAGAGCTGGAATTTAGCCAGGAGCCTGGCTGGCAAAATCCTTGACAGCATGCCTTTTTATTTGATCTGACTGCCTCCTATTCAAATTGACACAGATTAGGAACCAATAAGGAGACAGATGTCCAAACATGGAATGGAAATCAAAAGACTGCAGTGTACTTAGAGATCTCCCTCAGAGCTGCTGACTCATCAATCTCTCTCCCTCCCTGTCTGTTGTGAAGAAGCAGGGAAACTGAAAGAGGAACACAGGATCAAATGTAATTTAATATACCTTGGACTCTGCCTCCAACTACCAGTAGAAAACTGGCTGATGTTGGCTGGTAGGGTGACAAGAAAGGCTCCATTTCTCTCTGGGCTTTTCAGATTGTAACTCTAGGCTTCCAAGTGCATCTGACTGCTGCTGTCTCTGTGATTGGTATTTGTCACTTTCTAATTGTTTTGTTTGTTTTGTTGTTGGATTTTTTTCAAAACGGAGTTTTTCTTGTAGCTTTGGTGCCTCCCCTGGATCATGCTCTGTAGAACAGGCTTGCCATGAAGTCACAGAGATCTGCCTGTCTCTGCCTCTGAGTGCTGGGAATAAAGGCATGCACCACCACCACCTGGCTTTTCTCATGTTTTGTTTTTTTTTTAATGTAGTTGGATAATATATAGCATAATATAATAAATTCATTATTTATATTTATTAGAGTTTTCTACAAAAAGCTGCTAGAAAGAAAAAGAATGTTGCTTTCAAGCCCTCTTCCAAATAGACCCAATTTGAATAGAATATCTTACAGTGTCTTAGTAATAAATAATTAAATTAAGATAAAATTATTTAGGAATAGAAAATTTTAATGTGTATATATACATTTAAAATATATTCTCAATCAATCTGTTTGTCTGTTGGAAGTCCTTATATGTAATTACACAGTTACCTTTATGCAAGTGCCTGTCATTTTTTGTTTCTCAGATACAATACATACTAATAAAAATACCTTGTATATATTAATATATAAATATCTTGTTTAGAAATATCCCTATACTCCTAATACTAAAAATTCCTCTCCAATTACCAATATGACTGTTACATGTGAAGTTATTTTTGTTCTATCTTTGATCTAAACTGAGTTTATTTCATGCAGATGTGTGTGCATAAGGAACCATCTACTGAAAAATAAATAGACTTTCAATGCAAGCATACCTGAATAAGAAAACCTAACTACCCTCCTCTGAAATAACATTAAAACAAGTATCCATACTAATAAGTGCTTGCTTTCATTATTCCTTCCATAGGTACATCATAATTTTTAGTGCTTTATGTAGTACAATAATTATGTATTTATTTATTTCTAGCAGTTGGAAATTCATGAGTGCAAATGTGCTTATGTATTGATCAAATGCTGTTTTGATGCAGATTCATCTTAAATCCACCTGATTTGAGGTAAGTTTTCTTTCTGCATTGTAATTTACCTAGTAATGTATAGCCTGAGAACTTCCTATTATCACATTGCTCTTATGACTGGAATTTCATAATATTGTTATGCCTGGTTTTGAATACATAAAGATATATACTCAAATATTTCTAAATGTGTTCTGAAAATTTATGCCTGGTTTACAGAATACTAAATGAACATGTTACTGATTGGTACTTCTACTTTGCTGTCCAAAATGGTACAACCTTAAAAGCAAAAAAAAAACCAAAAACCAAAAACAAAAACCCAAACAATTATTCTTTATATAATTCAAAGACCACATTGTTAACAATTCTAACCATTCTGCCAATCACTGTATTCTTCTTCCTAGATATGATATGTTTCTCTGTGTTCCTAAAATTTTAAATTCTATTTTCTGCATACTGGATATGATTGCCAGGAAAGGGCTCTTCCTCTATCATACCCATGCATATAATGAAATAAGATCAGCAAAGAGGAGATTTCTTTATTTTCCATGTCAGATTCAAAAAATGTTGGGATTAAAATATCAGAACTACCATGCACACACATGAAAGGAAATAAATATATAATGAATTTACCTATGTTCATCTATATGTTTCTTAATTTACCAGGTAGTCATTCATAAACCAAAAGACAATCTTAAATATAACTTAGAGCTATTTAACTGTGAGTTTGCCTTTGAAAAACTGCAAGAAATATACAGAAAAACAGTAATGGAATGCTTCCCTTAACCAGGCTTCTTTATCTCATGATAAATAAATACAGTCACAGTGATTTACTTTTTGGTATTTTACTGCTATGCTTACTTCAAGTCACAGAATAGAGTGGAGGGTGGAGGGCAGCATGACTTAGAAAGGTGACATTCACAGGCTTTTTTTTTTTTTTAGAAAACATGTTTGAGCAGGGCAGTGGTGCCGCTTTCCTTTAATTCTAGCACTTGGGAGGCAGAGCCAGGCAGATCTCTGTGAGTTCAAGGCCAGCCTAGCCTGTAGAGCCAGATCAAAGATAGGCACCAAAACTACATAAAGAAACCCTGTCTCAAAAAAAAAGAAAAATGGAAAAGAAAAATATTTGATATCAAAGTTGGAAGATAAAGATTCCAAATTATACATCCAACTATATCTGCGTTCAAACTACCAAACTACCGTCAATTTTATACACATACTTAAAACATTTGTTTTTTTTTAATAAAGCATAGTAGGGCATCTTACTCTCCACAGAAAATTTGCAATTTATTCAGTGACAGTTTCTAGGTCATAGTCAACTCCCCTCTTTATATTCAGTACCAAATAAGATATTGTTACTTCTATATTATCTTGATTGCATGTACCAGATTTATCACTTGGATATGCTTACTAATGCACATGCCATAGTCTAAATCAATTCCTATATTTTAAGGCTGCTGTAAATTATGGCCAAGCCTGATGTTGAAATTAAGCCTCACCCAGTGTCAATTTACATAATCATGTGGTTGTACTTCACATTCTAAGACTAAGCATTCAGGATGAACTAACTGACTAAAGAGTAAAATATTTAAGGAATAAATACAGATACTTTAGACTAACCATATATATATATATATATATATATATATATATATATATATATATCCCAAATATTCCCATAATTCAATTTAATTTTAAGAATGTTCTAAACATATGGCAAGGATGGAAATTTATTTCTCAATCTACATATATAAATATAATTTTAAAAAGGAGGTGTGTATGACAAAGTAAAGAACAAGTTGTGGAATATAACTTCACTCAGTATGAATTCCTGTCACTGTTATTTGTAGCTGGAGACCTTCTCTCCAGCCCCCACCAAGCCCAGTTAGTCTGACAACCCACTTATAAAATAAACACACAGATGCTTATATTATTTAAACTGTTTGGCCATTAGCTCAGGCCAACCATTGTCTAGCTGTTACTCTTATATTTATCCCATTTCTATTAATCTATACTTTGCCATGTGACTCATGGATTACTAGTACCTTACATCTTCCTTGTCCTGGCAGCCACTGCAGTGTCCCCTCCTCCCTTCCCCTTCTCCCAATACTCCTCTCTCTTAGTCCCTCCTATACTTCCTGCCTGGGCTACTGACCAATCAGTGTTTTATTTACAAATGAATCATCCACAGCAGTTATTGGTGTAATAAACAAGCAGACTGGCACATAGCTAGGCAGGGTCAACTTAGGCAATAGAACCAGACTGAGAGAATGGTGGATAGAAGAAGGGAAAAGTCTTAGAATCACACGGAAATAGGGAGAGAAGGAGATGAACTTGTCATACTGAGAAAAGGCATCAAGACACATGGCAGAGCCAGACACGTCTTTCTGGTAAGAGCCTTTTCCTGATTAAGGTTGATGCTAATGGCAAACAGAGGTATGGCTCCTTTAAGAGGTGGATTCTTGGCTTGGTCCAAGTAGCTAACAGTGGCAGAGCTCTTTTAAGAGGACTTGTGCCTGAATCCTTACATAGAGTTTATGAGCAGTGGGTAGCATGCTACCTGGTGGTAGAATGAACGCAACAACTCCCAGACCTGGGGAAGATAATTTGGATCTCAGATACCACAGCCTTGAAGCGAGGTTCCCAGGCTACCAATGGGAAGGCAGTCAGCAACCAATGCTCTGCGACAACATATATGGTAACATTGGCCATGTTAAATGGTGAATAACACAGCAGCTTAAGATGTGTCTCATGCAATCAAAGAACAAGAGATATTCAATAATGAAGGATCCAGAAAGAAAAACCTCTATGCATGTTACAGTGTGTTTAAAAATATACATATGCTTGAGAAAGGAAAGAGAAAGTTTATACAGTCATAAAATAAAAAAATAAAAATAATGAAGTCCTTAAAAACAAATGAGGTAATACAAATATAACAAGCCACATAAGGAAGTGAAATACACAGAGTCTGAATTTTGCATGTTAATTTTTTATCTTTATATTTTCTGATTGCAAATAAAAGAATGAAAGCTGCTAAGACCAAATGAATAATGAAAACAGCACGATTAACCCAACCTGTATAGTTTTAAATATCTTAAGTTCAAAATGAACCAAAAGACATGTTTCTTTGGGGAAGAAGATAGTATTTTATTTCCAGAATAAATGAGAGGCTATGGATTAATTCCAGGTTGATATGGATCAGGTTAGTTCAGGGAAGACCTTTTGGATATGATGACAGACATAAAGAAATAAATGTAGAACTATATGACATGTAATATATACTTTACCTTCTCAGAAATAAACCCAAATATCATCTTGTGCTGATGTGTACAATATACATTCTATAGTTATATTAATGCACATTCATATAATACCTTCTAAAATATATGTATTTTCAGAGCAAGGGAGCACACAGCAATAAAAATGGATAGCCCATGTATTTCATCATGATAAACAGCTTCAATGCTGCTGGCTGTGTCGATAAAGCCCCTGAATACTACAGTCAAGATGTAACAATTATACTTATTTTCTCATGGCTCCTCAAAGATACCCAATCCTACAAACAACAGTAAGTGGCCTAGGGCACAAAAACCATATTCCCAAGAGAGAAGCTATGGGTGGGTTTAAGTGACTCATTAGATTATGGATGTTTGTTATTGTTTGGGGGAGGTTGGTTACAAGTTGTTATTGTTCATAGTCTGAATTAAAAATTAAACAAGAGTGAAATTCAAAAATCTTTTTATAAAGGAAAAAGGGAGGATATGATATAGGAATGACAGAGAAATCAAGTATACTGTTCAATCAACTTTAATCCAAAGAAAAATTATTAATCTGAAAACATTTTACAATGGTATGGATTTTAGTTTATCAATACAGATTCAAAGTTATTTTTGCTAATAAAAATGTATGTTTCTACACTTGTTTGGAGTATTGTGCTTATGGAAGTCTTTTAAAAGTGTAATGTATAATAAGAAATACAGGTTATAGGCATCTATAATAATGAAACATGTAGTCATATTAGGTTTGTTTTCAAGGGTTAATAGATATTTACAATGATAGATGGTCTTCAATACACTTCTAGACATAGAGAATATGGCATTTAAGGTGTTTAGTAACCTAAATATTTTCATGATAATGAGACATATCTGTTCCTTAGAGCCTACATTTACTTCAAAAGAATATGATAGGTACCCAAGGATCTCCATATGGAGTTGGTTACTTTATGAAAAAAAGCTAGCTATTTGGACAAAGAAAATGTTCTTGCTTAAATTATTAACAGTGTACTCTAAGAACTTGTACAATAGGGTGCAACAGAAAGCTACTTCCATAATTTTACAAGGCAAGTTATGACAACCATTCAAAATTACCTACTTCTCAAAAATGTCTCTCAGATTTCTTAGCCTTAGGCTTAATTTAAACACCTCAAAGGTCCAGAAGAATTTGGGTGCCTGACCAGATAGCCAGTTGTGTCTGTCATCTCTTAATTTTGGATTTCACTTGCTCTGCTCTTCCTTTTTACTGCGGCCTTTTTACTGCAGAAATCCTATTTCCTGACAGGAGCTTCACAGACCATTTCCAAACAATGCCCACCATACCCTGAAATATGATGATGTGAATATATTTTTTCAATTCCTACCTACTTATGTCATCATAGAACAAATGACATAGACTCACAGGAGGGATTGCTTTGGACGTAGCAGAAGGTTAATCTGCATGTTACTGGACTAGGAGCAAAATTTCTCTCTCTCTGGAGTTACATGCGCTAAAACAGAAAAGAGTGAGTTTTATTCAGAAATGTTGTTGCCATAATCTCCTAAATATCAGGAGAGTAATCAATACTTACAAGTACAATGATTAACTACATGGGATGGATTAAATACCTCACACTGCTAAAATGCCAAGAACTGTAGACTGGAATGATAACAGAACTAAGAATTACCATGCCTCTCATTTTGATAGAGGAATATAGAAATAAAGGGAATTCTAATGACATATTTATATACTCATACCTATGCATCAATTTACCCTCATCAGAGTTGGTTCTTCTTGCACTCTTTGGGAAATAATACAATGATGTGAGGGTTTGTCCTTTATACAGAGCCTAAGAGGCTTAGGGTACTATGTACTCATGTTCCATGTACTTATTAAATACTTGCCATATAAGCCTCATACTTCTGCTTTGAAATGGCAGCAGAAGACTCTAACAGATTCCGAGGTGGTGGATGATTCCATAGTCACAATGTTTTCCACTCTCAACTTTACTATCTGAAATAGGAATTCAGAGTCTATGGTAACAGACATATGATCTGCATAGGTTGGAAATATCCAAAAACACCAGAAACAAGAACAAAAAAAAAGCTGCTATAATAATTACTTTCAAGGCAACTATGTAATAATGTAATACCACTTACCTTTAATAAATAATTGAATTCCAACAAACCTCATGTTTTACTTGTCTTCATAGAACAGAATTAGTTCACAAGGAGAAAATGAAAATTACAAGTCTTTATGTGCCGAAAATGCAATGACAATGCAAATGAAATGAGCAAAATTTGACCTCTGAGAAACAAAATGGTAGTGGGATGACAAAAAAAAACTGTCCTGTGCATAATTTAGTGTTCACCCCAGATTATTGTGTGATGAGTATGGTAATATCTGTGAATGTTAATGCTTGATTTTTTTTTCAGAGACACTTAAGATTCCTAGTGAAAACTGACACTGCCATTGGAATAACCACATGGATGTTACTGTGGTGAGTATTAGAATTCCTACCCACCCCCCTTGCTATGCTATTGAGCTTGTGCTGTCCAGCAGTCAGGAAAGATGCTTAGTCAGCACGGGGCTTTATATCCTATGTAAAACCTGCACTGTATGATCATGTAATTTGCAAGCAGTGTGACCAAGTAATTTATGTACGTGCATGGTGTAGCTGTGTAGGCACTTATGTGAGTGCTCAAGGGGAACTAATTAAACCAAGTTCTACCCATTCCTCCACACTGGTTGTTTCCATAGACCTATTCACCTTTTACCTATTCCCTTTCCTTAATAATCTCTTATAATAGGTTTCCTTGCATCTTGTGTGGCTGCCACACAGTAAACAGCACTGCATAATAAATAACATTAGTGTCAAATTAAGGCAGTCCCTCCTGGCTCCCTGCACCCAGGATCCTGTACTGTGGTATGCTCCATCTACAACTGCCTGTTTTCCACCTGCCTTCCTTTTCAACCCCTCTGCACAGCACCAGTTACTTTAAAGGCCAGGTTTTCTCTTTCCAACCATTGAAAACAGTCCCCTGGATCCTGGTAAAGACTGTAGATCATCAGGTGTCCTCCTGGTGTCCTCAGTATCGGGAGAATCACCACCAATGCCCTTTATTGGCTACAGTTGGCCCCCATCACAGGCTATAGATCCTCAGCCATAAACCATGACTATAGTATGAGATTTTGTTCTCAATGTTGGACCTTCGTCATCTGGTAACATTGTCCTACCCCTCACTCTTCTGGCTTGATGAAGCTTTGAGTGGCCTGTGCCAATCACTGATCCACACTTGATCTTGGGGATGCCTGAGATTGTAGTCTTTTGATCACATTTATTATTGTTTTAATTTATTCTTTTTTTCTGTTTTCACAGCCATGGAAAACAAGACTTCCAATGCTGTTAGCCCCACTTCTCTTATATAGTGTCTTCTGGAAACTCGTAAAACTCTCAGCTTAATGCCTTATATAAAGACTTCTAAGGCTTTCTGCCTCTGCACTAAAAAGTGGCCTAAGCATCCCTTGGAAAACAAGAAAAAAATGGCTAGCTAGATCCCAATATTTTATGGGAATTTTCTAATTTCTGCCAGTATATGGGCAAATGGAAAGAGTTTTCTTACATCCAAGTCTTTTTCTATCTCAGCTCTAAACCTTCTTTCCTTGATTTCTATTCTCCAGTCCACATGCTCCTGGCTATGCAACCAGAACCTGAAGACTCTCTTACTACTGCTCTGGACACTGCTAATGAACCTTTGCCTATTTGTCCTCCCACTCCTGCTCCTTGGGCATCTGCCCCTTTGGCTCCTCTGCTAACCCCCTCCTCCTCTCTGATATTGGGCTGCTCCAAACAGCCCCCCAACAATGGCTCCCACAGCAATCCTTCTATCACTCACTGTCAAGCAGCTAAGGAACCCAACTCCAGTCAGGCCAACATGGTAGCCATTATCACTTTGTTAGAGGTTTCCAGGGTGGATGTGTTGGTTAAGGTACATGTCCCTTTGTCACTTGCCTAACTTTCTCAGTTAGAAAAAAAAACCTTGGGCGATTACACCTCTAATTCTGCTTCCTTTATTGAAAAAATCAAATATAGAAATCCTACCCCAATTCTGTTCCAGTTGCATGCCAGCAGGCAGGACACCTGGGGGATGCTCCCCTCTCACTATACTCCCCCACTGGACCCTGCAATCTACACACCTTGCCCCAATACCCATCTGCCTGAGAATCCAGCCACTACATGAGACATGGAAACCAAATCCTCCAACTCTATTGGACCAATAGGTGAGTGACTATGCTCATACCCAGATAGATGTGCCCCTTGTACGCATCCCTGGGGCACAGCAAATCCCCTGGAACTCCTGCCCAAATCTGTCCCAGTTGCTGGTCAGCATGCAGGGCACCTGGGGAAGGGCCCCTTAACAAGACCTGCCTACCTGACCCTGCAATCTACATGCCCTGCCCCATACTCATCTGCCTGAGAAGGCAGCCACTTCCTGAAGCATGGAAATCTAACCACCAGCTCTCATTGGCCCAAGAAAGCTCTCATTGGACCAAGAGATCCTACAATTTACAAGCCCTATACCCATTCCCATCCTCCTGAGACCATAGCCACATTCATTAAAAGTCTCCCAAACAACAACAACAACAATAAGCCCAGGATCAGATGGTTTCAATGCCGAATTCTACCAGATCTTCAAAAAAGAGATAATACCAATACTCTTAAAATTGTTCCAAACAACAGAAACAGAATGAATGTTACCAAACTCCTTTTAGGAGGCTACAGTTACTCTGATTCCCAAGCCAAACAAAGATGGAATAAAGAAAGGTAATTACAGAACAATCTTTCTCATGAATATTGAAGCAAAAATACTCAATAAAATATTGGCAAATTAACTCCAAGATCACATTAAACTAATTATACACCAAGAACAAGAAGGCTTCATCCCAGAGATGCAAGGGTGGTTCACCATATGAACATCTGTCAATGTAATATACCATATATACAATCTGAAAGAAAAAAAAAAACATGATTGCTTCATTAGATGCTGAAAAGACCTTTGCCAAAATCCAACACCCCTTCTTGATAAAGGTCTTGGAGTAATCAGAAATACAGGGAACATACCTGAACATAATAAAGGAAATTTACAGCAAGCCAATGGCCAATATCAAAGTAAATGGAGAGAAACTCAAAGCAATTCCACTAAATTCAGGAACAAAACAAGGCTGCCTGCTCCCCCATGCTTATTCAATATAGAATATGAAGTTTTAGCTAGAGCAATTTTACTAAAAAAGGAGATCAATTTGGAAAGGAGGAAGTCAAACTTTCACTATTTGCAGATGACATGATAGTGTACATAAGTGATCTCAAAAATTCGACCAAAGAAAGCTTACAGTATGTGTCAGGATACATGATTAACTCAAAAAAATTAGTAAGCCTCCTATATACAAATGACAAAGGGGCTGAGAAAGAAATTAGAGAAACATCACACTTTACAATAGCCACAAAAAATAATAAAATACCTTGGGGTAAGTCTAAGTAAGCAAATGATGACCTATATGACAGGAACTTTAAGTCCCTGAAGAAAAAAATTGAAGAAGATATCAGAAAATGGAAAGAGTTCCCATACTCAAGGATAGGTAGGCTTAATATAATAAAAATGGCAATCTTAACAAAAGCAGTCTACAGATTCAATGCAATCCCCATGAAAATCCCAACACAATTCTTCACAGACCTAGAAAGAACAACACTCAACTTTGTATGGAAAAACAAAAACTCCAGGATAGCCAAAAGAAATGTATACAATAAAACCACCCATGCAGGCATCCCTGACTTCAATCCCTACTGTAGAGCTATAGTAATAAAATCAGCTAGGTACTGGATTAAAAACTGACAGGGAGACCAATGGAACTGAACTGAAGACCCTGACATTAATCCACATATGTATGAAGACCTAATTTTTGAAAAAGAAGCCAAAAGTGTAAAATAAAAATAAAAAGCATCTACAACAAATAGTGCTGGCATAACTGGATGTCAACATGTAGAAAATTGAAAATAGATCCATATCTGTCACCATGCACAAAATCTAAGTCCAAATGGATCAAAGTTCTCAACATAAATCTAGTTACTCTCAACCTGGAAGAAGAGAAAGTAGGAAATAGTCTTGAACGCATTGGCACCGGAGCTCACTTCCTAAATATAACACCAATATCACAGACACTGAGAGCAACAATTAGTAAATGGGACATCTTGAAACTGAGAAGGTTTTGCAGGGCAAAGGACATGGTGAATAAGACAAAATGAGAGCCTACAGAATGGGAAAAAATCTTCAACTCCACATCTGACAGATGTGCTGATATCCAGAATATATAAAGAACTCAAGAAACTAGACACCAAAATACCTAACAGTCAAATTAAAAAAAAATGGGCTATAGAGCTAAACAGAGAATTCTCAACAGAAGGTCAAATAGCTGAAAGATGTTTAAGGAATTGCTCAACATCTTCAGTCATCAGGGAAATCCAAATCAAAACGACTCTGAGATACCATCTTACACCTTTCAGAATGGCTAAGATAAAAAACAGTGAAGACATCTCATGTTGGAGAGGATGTGGAGCAAGGGGAACACTTCTACATTGAGGGTAGTAAAGCAACCTGGTACATCCACTTTGGAAAACAGTATGGTGGTTTCTCAGAAAATTGGGAATCAATCTCCCTCAAGACCCAGATATACCAATCTTGGACATATACCCAAGAAATGCTCAATCATACCACAAGGACACATGCTCAACTCTGTTCATAGCAACATTATTCATACTAACCAGAAACTGGAAATGACCTGGATGCCCTTCAACTGAAGAGTTGATAAATTAAATGTGGTACATATATACAATGGAGTACTACTCAGCAGAAAAACAAAAATAAAAACAAAAAACAAAAAACTAATTATATCAATAAATTTTCAGGCAAATATATGGAACTAGAAAATAACATCCTAAGTGAGGTAACCCGGATTCAGAAAGACAAATATGCTATGTATACACCCATAAGTGGATACTGGATGTAAAGCAAAGGATAACCAGACTGCAACTCACTGAGTGGGAAAACAAAGAAAGAGATACCACGATTTATGAAGACACCATTGGAATGGGAAGAATTAGAGTGCTAGAGAGGTCCTGAGGAATCCTCAAAGATGGCTCCAGTAGAGATTACTGCCAAAGGTTGAGAGGGTGCCTGAGTTGACCTACTTTGTTGATAGGATGGCTGAAACCCCATGTGTTTTTTAAACAAATTTTTACATTGCTATTTTCTTAGAAAGAGTCCCCAGAACCATTAATATAGTTATTATTTTACTAATCATCATCATGAACTGTTCATACCAAAATCACAGCTAACACAACTGAAAACATGAAAGCAGTCTACTTTTTCCTACTTTTGCCATCATGGCCTATTTATAATAGGAGTATAGTCAATTACTTGCAAGGATTACAATTTATTCCATGAGGTGAATAAATGCCTTACACTCCTAAAAGGACCAAGATCCTGAGACTAGAACTGTCAAGAACTTTAAGAATTATTTCTCACATTCCACTGGAGTCAAGTTGAAATAAATTGAGTCCTGAACACATAGTGATAAACTGATAGATCTGGTTTTCACTTTACCGTCATCAGAGAAATTTCATCTTGTATTAATTTGGAATTAAAACAACGATATGCAGGGGACTCTTTCTATAGACCCTTAGAGGCTTTGGCTATCTATGTCATGATGTTTCATGCCTTTTTCATATAGCTGAACTACAGCCACCTGTATCTGAGTTGAAAAGGTACCAAAAATATTCTAACAGATTTGGAGCTGGAGGATCATTCCATAATGACCAAGTTTTCCAGTCTCAGCTTTGTTCTTTGTTATGCATCATAGAAATTCAGAATGTGAGTTATCAGGCACAAGGTAAGCCATTCAAAGGTTCTAAACATATAGAATACCAGAAACAAGAAGAAAGCATTCAGGGCTCTTAATTACTGTCAAGTGAGCATGAAATACCTTACTGTCACTAGAAATAAGTAACCGATTTCCAAAAAAGTTCATGCCTTGCCTGATGTCATAGAGAGGAATCAGATGACCAGAAAAAAAATAGGTTCAAGATTTTCTATGTGTCAAAAGGAAATGACAGTGCCCACCAATATTAGAAAGTTGTACCTTGAAGACTCTAAATGGCAAGAGGAATTTTAGAAATAAATTCATTCCAAGTAAAATTATTTTTTTATACACCCCGAGACTCTAGTGACAGACAGGCTAGTGTTGGAAACAGTTACTGCTTCATACTTTCAGAACTCTTGGTAACTGGATAAAAGTGACAATACAATTGCTATTCCAACAGTGGATCTTCCTAGACTAGGAAAGACCAGGACTGTCATTTTCTGTGCCAGGTAGTAAAGCTTAAATTGGATTATCATCCTTGTTTATAATGCAGCATTTTAGATTGAGCTTGGGATGTCACAACTTTAAAGAAAAGCTTTATCTTCAGAAGCAGGATCCAACTTTTGCATATGTAACAGGAACATGGAACTAAGAGCTGTAATCCTTAGAATCAACAATCCTGACTCAGATGGGCTGTGTCTACTGTCCATGTATGGAGCAGTCTACCTTTTCTGGGCCAATATAGAGTCAGGCTTTGGTTAAACCCAGGACCAACTGTGTACTGGATTATAGCAAGAGCCTGACTGGTGAGAAGCCATACCTCTGACAAAATTATTTGTAATCCTTGCCTGAGAATGAAGGACTATGTGCATTCAAATTAAGCCCAGAATAAGAGCTAATAAGGACAATGATCATAGTTCCAGCAAAGCAGGAAAGTCCTGTGGTAACCTTGGAGATCTCCATCAGAGATGCTGTTTCAATTATCCCTTCCACCTAAATGTCCTTGTGCTGCCGAAGAAACAGCAAAATTGAAAGTGTACAAGAAAAAAAAGAGCAATTTACTCTGAGCTATGACTCCAATTATCAAAACAAAACAAAGCAAAAAAAAAAGGTAATCTTGTATCTATTGCTTGGGCTAAACTCCTGGCTACATACATGCAACCCTCCTTTCTGCCAGCTGCTGGAGCTTGTGATTCTGTGCTGAGGATTGCAGCTTGCTGCTAACAGTTTCCCATATTTCATTTCCTCACTACAATGATAGATTCTTGAATTTTATCAGCCTAATAAATTTATTTCTGATATGTATACACACAAGAATGACCAAAATAAGATGCTACATTTGTAAATAGTAATGGTACATTTAGCCATGCTCTGAAGGTAGGCAGTTTGGATATGTTAACGTACTGTGTCCTAATGATTAGGCGGTATTTGAGGTTTTTTAATTATAGTGTAATATTCTTAATCCTTATATACTTTTTACACATTCTACTTTGTATGTGTGCATTTATGTGTGGTCCACATATGTATGCATACATGTAGCATTCATTTTGAATTCAAAGCTCCATAAATACTCACAAAGTACTTTGCTCATTATAATATACAACTACACATATTTTGAAAATATTCAAAATCCTTTGCATTTCCCCTAGGAGAATTCTTCTTTAAACATCATCATCAGTATTCTGTTCTTAGATCATATAGCTACTCTCTTTTGTGTGATATCTGAGATCTGGGAAAGCCCCTGTGTTTTCTGTTCTGTGGGGCTATCAGTAGAACACGGACAGACTCTCAAAGCTAGCATACATGCAAAATTCTTCCTTTTCCTTTTCATCAGCACTTTAAATAGTATAGGCCACTCTGACAATATTTGTTTAATGATCCTTCTTCAGCATGTAGTAGCACATTAATTTGCTTCATAATGAAACAATTTTGTATGTACACTCAGTTGATATGAGGGTGCTAAAATCCCATCAAATATCAGTTGCATGCTCAGGAGTTTTAGCAATGTTAGATTGACATTGTGTTTCACACAAGGGGAGAATTTGCCAAACATGTTAAACAAGCTGGCCAGGAAAATTCCATGATATTACTCACACGACATATGCCTCATGTCCTTTGATTGGATGGTGATGCCTGTAAGCCAGAATATATATATTCTGGAACTAGAACCAAAAAAAAAATCATCTTTCCAAGAAGCCAGATTGCTGATGGACTCTTCTACTAGGGTTTGCTTATTAGAAGCAAATAAGCAAAGTATACAAAAATAGATATTTGTCAAAAAACACACAGATGATCCCTAGTGTAAGCACCCACTGGACATCTTTCCATACCTGTGAATTGGTGCTGTGCTTGCTCAGTTTTAACATTTAATTTCAGAATGCTTAAATAAAACGAAAGCATAAATCAAGGGTTTCTATTATTGTTGTTGTTTTTAATCACTACATATACTAAAAGTGATCAATCCTGAGAAGTCTCTTCTAAATAAAACTTCAAAATTCTATTAAATGAACAATCTATCATTGTTTTTCTTGAAAATCTGTTTTTTTTACCTTTTAAATTTTTTTATTGATTGATTGATTGATTTTTGGTTTTTTGAGACAGAGTGTCCCTGGGTGGCTTTGTGCCTGTCCTGGATTTTGCTCTGTAGATTAGGCTGGCCTTGAACTCACAGAGATCTGCCTGCCTCTGCCTCCCAAGTGCAGTGATAAAAGGAATGGGCCAACACCTCCTGGCTGTAAATCTGGTTTTTTGAACTAACTTTGATATTGTTTTGTTCATAGAGCCAGTCCACTGAACCATTAATAAAGTTATTATTTTACTCATCATCATCATTTGCTATTCATTTCAAAATTACAGCTAACACAAGGAAAAACATCATGGAAGACTTGATGATTGTACCAATGCCTTCAAATGTAAAAACTTGTCAGGACTCAGCATATCCTAGGGTATTATATCCTTGTTTCCCACAGACATGACTGAATATTTCAAATTTTTTGATAGAAGAAACATATATAATTTAAATGAGAAAAAATAATTTCCAATGTATCAACCTAGTCTGATACATTAGGTTCAGAAAGAGTGAACAGAGGGACTGTCTTTCTTTGGAATCATCTCTGAAGGCATGTCATTTCAAAAAGTTTTCTCTATATCAGTCTTCATACCCAGAGTCAACTTTAGTTGTAACACTCCAAAAATGACATTTTTTTTTTTTACATAACTTTTACAAAATTCCACACCTGCAGAAACTGCTATGTATTTACAATGTCATGTCCAGGGATTGTCAAGGAGACTGTTGTGAAGTGTGAGAGTGAGTGAGATGAGCATCAGGAATGGGGGCAGTGGACTCCACTGTGGACTGTCTGAGGCACCACACCCCTGTGTACTTTGACCCAGACATTTACCTTCGGCTTTATTTCATCTACTGGAAAACAAAGGGGTTAATTAAAAACATCCTTCAGGCAGGCAGAGGTGAGAGGATCACTGTAAGTTTGAAGGCAGCCTGGTCCAGGGATGGAGCCAGTTCCAAACCAGTCAGGGCTACACAGTGATAAATCCACACAACTCAACATTTTTTGTGGGCAAAAAATGATAAATATTTATTAAGAACAAATCTGAACAACTGGTTTTACATTCTACACCACAAGAAAATAGCAAAAATGCAAAGAGAAGGCAAAAACTGAAAAAAGCAGCTTACTGTCTTTCACTTTAACTTAATAACACTTAGATCACCCAGGCCCTCTCTTTTGGCCTGCTTCCCCAAGAACATTTTCCAGTTTACAGTTCACTGATGATTCTGGGTAAAAACCACTTTTCTCCTGAGCATCAGAGGTCAAAGGTCTCAGATGAGTTCTCTCTCTAACATCTCTGGGGTTCCTAGTAGATGAGACAGAGGTGCAAATGTAAAAGTCTGGCAAGTTTCTTTCCTGAAGCAACCATTTCTCACTGCTGACAGTGACAGTGGAACATTTAAGATGTGGTACTCACTCCAAGGACTGATGCATGCATGCAGCCTGGAGTGTGTTCACTGGTCCTTTCCCTAGGTCCCTTACTTTGAAGGGACCTTACTGTGTCTCAGCTTCATACAGGGACTCTCATCCTGGAGAGAGAATTCCTTGGCCCACCATTGTCAAGGAGACTGTTGTGAAGTGTGAGAGTGAGTGAGATGAGCACCAGGAATGGGGGCAGTGGACTCCACTGTGGACTGTCTGAGGCACCACAACCCTGTGTACTTTGACCCAGACATTTACCTTCGGCTTCATTTCATCTGCTGGAACACAAAGGGCTTAATTAAAAACATCCTTCAGGGAGGCAGAGGTGAGAGGATCACTGTAAGTTTGAAGCCAGCCTGGTCCAGGGATGGAGCCAGTTCCAAACCAGTCAGGGCTACACAGTGAGACCCAGTCTCAAAACAATACACACAACAAAAGCACGCTCTCCTAAAGAAAATCCAACAAAAAACATCTCTTGGGTCTTTCCCAGCAGAACTGCCTAGGCTCCACACTCCTGCAGATATAAGGTTTCTGAGCAACAAGGAGCAATCACCAAGTAGATAGGTTTTTATGCTTTGAGAGGCCCTTGGCCACATTTCAGAGCTTATTCACATTAAACACTTCCAGCAACACTGTTTTCACAAATTTTCATATCACATAAAAGCAGCAAATGAAAAGAGCCCAGCAGAGAACTGCACAAGGTAGGCACTATAGACAGAGCTAGTCAACGACATTTTCATTTCAATAAACACTGGGCTGAAAGCCTAACCTGCATTGCTCCCTGTACCCAGGGCTGAGGCATAAAAATGAGCAAGGCAGCCCAAGGGGCAAAAATCTTCTAAGGAGACATGGATGAGGAGGGAAGCAGGAAAAAGTACAGAAGGGGACAGGGTGTTGACCAAAGTACCAAAACTAATGCAAATGGGAGAAAAAAAATGTGGGAAGGAACAAACAACATATCTGCAAACTACAGTTCTGAATGGTCCTTTTTAAACAGCCTGACAAGGAGCAAACATGGTTTTAAAAAGGCATAGAGAATGTCTCTGTGAAGTCTTAGAAATATCTCCTTCCAAACAGAGAAAAATGGTCTAAAAAAAAGAAAAAAAAAAAGAAAAAAAGTTTTGGCACTTAAGAAGTGTAAGCTGTGTTCACCCTGGCAGGCAGAAGCGCATGGAATTGTGAGCTGCTTTGGGACACTGGGCAAACATGTGTCCTCCCTTGCCACAGAGGTTGCACAGGATGATCTTCCTGCAGTAAGGACTCTTGTGCCCCTCTTCCCCACACCTGTAACACCTGTCCTGCGTGCAGGTGCCGCTCATGTGGGTCCGGGAACCACATTTAAAGCACGTCTTGGGCTGCCCCTTGTACCAACTGTAGCCCCTCTCTGTTCCCAAGAAGAAGGAGCCAGGCAGGTGCCTCACTCCTCCCTCCCCATGGCGCAGCTCAATCTCGCACTTGTACTCCCCAGTCCAGATCCCAAACCTGTCAGTCACTTTCATTGGCAAGGCCAGCACATCACAGTGGCGCTTGAGCCAGGTCACGATATCTTCCACATCCACGGTCTCATTCCGGAAGAGGATGAAGAGGGTCTTCAAGCTGGACCTGCTCTGTCCCAAAACCACAAAGTTCTCCCAGCAGTCGTCCTTCTCCCGCTTTTCCTCATAGACGCGGAGAAACAGGGCTTGCTTGTCTGCAGATCTGAAGCTCACATCAAACTGGCGGCTGCCAGGGATCTGGATGACAGCACAGATGTCCCCAGGGTCCATGCCAAGGGAGCGCAGGATGAGCGCGCCCACCACGAAATCGCGGGTCGGACAGGCACTTTCTTCTCCCTGGAAACCTATGCGCACAAGGAAGCGGCCCTTACCCGGCCTGGAGGCTGGAGGCTCATCCTGGAGTGGTCGCTCTGTAATTGCGTCTTTGATTGTGACAGGCCTGGGAGGGGACGCCATGGCAGCTGCTGCCGCCGCCGCCGCTGCCACCTCGGCCATCTTCCTTTGACTGGCATCTCTGGCTCCGGCTCCCTCCATCCTGCAAGCATCTGCCGCGTAGCCACCAGGGTCTCTGCTGAAGACCCTTGGGTCCCCGCGGCCAGCAGGCGGGAAGTGACCTCGGCCGGCAGGTGGGAGTTGACCGCGACCGGCAGCTGGGAATTGTCCACGGCCGGCAGGTGGGAGGTGACCGCGGCCTGCCGGTGGGAAGAAGCCGCGGTTTGGTGTGGCCAGGCCTGCCGGGCTGCCCAGCCTGCCACCGGCACCTCTTCCCCTTTCTTCTCTCCGCCACTGCTCACGGAAGTCGTGCTTCTTTTCAGCCAGGTTCTTCACCACCTGTGCCCAGCCCATCTTCTCGCCTGCACCCTGGGCTTCCTTAGCCTGGTCCATGGGCTGCGGGGGAAGCAGGAGCTGCAGCTGGCTCTGCTGTACATCTTCCACTGCTCTGCCACCTGTCGCCATGTTGCTTCTTTCCCAGATAAAAATCTGGCTTTTTTTTTTAAACCAATTTTATATTGTTGTGTCCTTATAAATGGTCCCCTGAATCATTAGTATAGTTATTATATTACTCATCATCGTCTGACACTACAGAAAACTTGAAGTCAGTCCTAGTCATTGCACTACCACATTCAAATATAAAACTTATGTGAACTTAGACTATCCTAGAGCATTATATCCTTGTTTCCCTTAGACATGACTGAATTTTGTGTGTGTGTGTGTGAAAAGAAACATACCATTTAAATGAGGAAAAATAATTCCTAATGTATTAACCTGGCCTGATACATAAGGCTAAGAATTAGTGAATCCAGAGGCAGTCCTTCCATGGCAACATCTCTGAAGGCATGGCATTTTGAACAGTTTCGATATATCTATCCTCATACCCATAGTCAACTTTAGTTGTAACTCTCCAAAAATGATATTATTTCTCAGCACTATTACAATAATCCATACCTGCACAAACTGCTATGTACTAAAGATCTACAGCCACCTGATGAACCCACACAAGTCAACATTTTTTTCTGGGAAAGAAAGTATGGTACTCAATGCTAAGACACAATTCATGATGCTATGGAACATGATTCTGCCTGTGGAAAAAGGATGCCGAATTTCAAAGCCCAATGTTTAGAAAATAGGAACACCAACCAAAAATATAATCCAAAGTAAAGAAACAACCAAACAAAGGTTGCACCAAGATGAAAAATATCGTCAGGCCAGCTCATTGTGGAAATTCTTGGGCCTTGCAACACTAAGCCAAAAAGCTTAGGAGAACAGATGGGTGCTAAGATAGATAGAAACAGGTCATTCAACAATGACATTGTGAGTCTTTTCAATTCCATAAGGTCAAAGTTTAAAATTTTCATTTATCATCACCACATTCTCTACAATGCATCATTTAGCTTTGACTATATTAGTGTATGTATGAGAAAAAATGAATTCACTAAGAAGTAATATTTCTTTTGGAATTACCAGGAGCAGACGTGGTAATGAGGGAAGAAAAACAAAGAAGAGTAGAATTATATAAATACATTAGATATGTGAGAAATGTTCACTACATCAATGATGCGTTCACATATATGCATATGTAATTTTATACATGCATATTTACCTATAAAAGTGTGTCAGAAGGACACATATCTACACACATGTACAAAAGAGTGATACATATATGAAAGTAATTAATTATATGGTTCAAAACATATCAAGGAGATATTGTGAAATCTGCACATTTTATACCAAGAAGGGGAATCAGACATTACTCTCAGGTGTTAATAAGGAGTTATTTGGTTATCTCCTTGGCCAAGGGAGCTCCCATAGATTCACCAACTGTTTTCAAACCAGGGTTACACCTTCCAAAATGATGGGGATAAGATATTACTGAAGATCCTACATACTTAAGTCATCATAGAACAGATATGCACATGGCACCTCATTATAAGCTTCAGTGGGACCGGGAGGTGGTGGCTCACAACTTTAATCCCAGCACTCGGGAGGCAGAGGCAGGTGGATCTTTGTGAGTTCGAGGCCAGCCTGGGCTAAAAGCGAGATCCAGGAAAGGCTCTGGTAATGACTACATGCGATAGGAATGAAAACTACTCTGCATACAACTCCCTCAAGAACAAAATGTCTCAGGCTCATAAGCTGCATGCCAAAAAACAGCAAACGTAGAGTATTCCTCTAATTTTTCTATTTTTGCATAGAGGCCTTTAAACAATAGGAATTATCAGTAAATTGCAAGGATTGCAATTTTTTCCATGAGGTGAATAAAAGCCCTATATTAAAAAAAAAGGGGAAATAACCTGAGACTGGAATTGTCAGGGACGTATAAAAATACTATCTCTAATTCCACTGGAGTCTATTTGAAATCAAGTGAGTCCTGAAGACATAGTGATAAACTGATAGATCTGGATTTCACTAGACCCATATCTGAGATATTTTTTTCCTATTAATTGGGAATTAACACAATGATATGTAGGGATCTCTTTCTATAGACACTTAGAAGCTTTGTTTTATAATGTTCTGATGTTCAATGCTTTTTGCATATGGCTATTATGAAGCCACATGTATCTGTGTTGAAAAGGAACCAGAGAGATTCTAGCCAATCTGGAGCTGGGGGAACACTCCATAAAAAAAAATTTTCCAGTCTCAGCTTTCCTATCTGTCATAGAAATTCAGAATGTGAGTTATTAGACACAACATAAGGCATTCACAGGTTCTAAACATATGAAAAGATCAGAAACAAGAAGAAATATATCTGGGCTCTTAATTTCTCTCAGGAGAACATGAAATACCTCACTGTATTTAGAAATAAATAATTGATTTTCAACAAATTTCATGCTTTTTCAGACATCATAGATAGGAATTGGCTGAAGAGGAAAAAAAATCAGATCTATGATATTCTATGTGTCAAAAGGAATTAATGATGCCCACCTATCTTAGAAAGTTGTGCCTCTGAGACCTTAAATGGCAAAAGGATTTTGACAAGTAAATTTTAATTCAATTAAAATACTTTATTGTCCACCCAGAGGCTCTAGTAACAGACAGGCTAGTGTCAGACACAGTTACTGCTTGATACTATCTGCAACTCTAGGTTACTGTATAAAGTGATAATACCATAGCTATTCCCAGTATGGATATCTCTGGGATAGGAAAAATCAGGACCCTTTTTTTTTTTCTGTGGCAGTTGGTGCAGCCTGAATTGGATTATCTTCCTTGCTTATAATGCAGCACATTTAGACTATGTATGGGATGTCACTTCTTTAAAGAGAAGCTGTAGCCTAAGAAGCAGGGTCGTACTTGCTGCACAGATGACAGGAGCAGGGGACTCAGAACTGAGATACTGGGAATCCAAAAATACTGACTTTGCTAAACCTCATGGGCTCAAGTCTCCTGTAGTTGTCAGGGGCAGTCTGCCTTTTCTGGGTCAATATAGAGTTGGGCTTTGGTTATACCCATAACCAACAGTGTCCTGAAGAATAGCCAGAGCAAGACTGGTAAGAAGCCACATCTAGGACAGTTTTGTGGTGGTATTGTGTTCCCCAAAATATTGTACATTCTAATAAACATATTTGGGGTCAGGGACAGAACAGCCACTAGTTGTAGAGGCCAGAAAATGATGGCACACGTGCCTTTAATCCTTGCATTCCAGAGTCAGAAATCCATCTGGATCTCTGAGTTCAAGGCCACAGTGGAAACAGCCAGGTATAGTTACTTACATATGCCTTTAATCCCAGGGAATGATGACAGAAAGCAGAAAGGTATATAAGGCGTGAAAATCAGGAACTAGCTGATTAAGCTTTCAGGCTTTCAAGAGGCAGTTCAGCTGAGATCCATTCAGATGAGGGCACAGAGTTTTCCAGTCTGAGGAAACAGGATCAGCTGAGGAACTGGTGAGGTGAGGTGGCTGTGGCTTGTTCTGCTTCTCTGATCTTCCTGAGTTCACCCCAAAACCTGCCCCTAGGTTTGCTTTTATTAATAAGACCCTGTAAGATTCATGCTACACACTTTTATTAGCACTTCTTGCCTCTGATTGAAGGACTGTGTGCATTGAAATTGAGCCAGGAATAAGAACCAATTAGGACAATCATTTCAGTTCCAGCAAAGGCTGAATATCCTGTGATAACCTTGAAGATCTCCATCAGAGATGCTGATTCATTTCTCTCTCCCACCTTAAAATCTGTGTGCTTCCACTGAACAGCAGAATTGAAAATCCATGAGAGCATGAGGGTAAAATATACAATTTATTCTGGTCTATGGCTACAATTATCAAAAATTAAAAACAAAAGCAAAAACTAACCAAAACAAAACAAACAACAGCTGGTGCCAACTAGTAGGTAATCATGCATCTGTTGCTTGGGCCAAATTACTGGCTACATACAAGAAACCCTAACTTTCAGCCTGTTGCTGGCTGATTGTGATTCTGCTTTCTGGTGACAGTTTCTGATATGTCATGTTATTTCCTCTGTTGCAATGATAGATTCTTGAATTATATCACTCCATTAAATATATTTCTGATATATATGTATACAAGAATGACCAAAATAAGATTCTTCTTTTGTAAATAATAATGGCACATTCAGCTATACACTGTACATAAGCAGTTTGGATATGGTATCTTACAGTGGCCTAATGATTATGTAATATTTTGAGGTTTTTGTATTATAGTTTTCATAACACTTCCATTCTTTTTAAAATTTCTGATTTGTTTGTATGCATTTATGTGTGGTTCCACATATCTGCTTGCACATGTCATTCATGTTGGATTCAGTGCTCCATATATATTTACAAAATTCTTTGCTTAGTAGTCACATAAAATTTTAGATATTTTGAAAAAAATTCACTGTATTTTTTCCTAGTACAACTGCCTTAATCATCATTACAACTACTCTGTATTTAGTTCATACAGTTACTCTCTTTTGCATGAGAGCTGAGTTTAGAGAAATCCCCTTTGTTGTCTTTTCTGTGGAGCCATTGATTATAACATGGACAGACTCTCAAGGCTAGCAAACACATGAAATATTGATTTGCCCTCATCACCAGCACATTAAATATTATAGGCCTCTCTGACAAGATTTATTTAATGGTCTTTCTTCAGCATGTAGTTTAACATTGGTTTGCTTCATAGTGAAACAAGGGTGCTAATAGATACATCAAATATTAGTTGCATGCACAGTTGTATTAGCATTGTCAGATTGACATAGTGTTTCACACAAGTCGAGAATTTGCCAATCATGTTAACCACCTGGCCAGAAAAACCCGATGAGATTATTCACTCTACATATGTTTTGAGTATTGTGATTGAATGGTGATGCCTGTAGACCTGATTTTTAATATATGTATTCTGGAAATAGAACCCAGATAATCATATTTCCAAGCATCCAGTTTGCTGATGGAGCCTTCTACTGGGCTTTGCTTATTAGAAACAAATAAGCCTAATATAATATAAATGATTTTTTCAGAGATCAAACAGATATTTCCTAATGTTATCAAATACTTGACATTGTTCCATATCTATGAATCGGTTTCACATGTTCTATGGTAATTAAGAAAAAAGCTTCATGTGTGATTCATTTGGGAGCAGGTGGGCAAGCCCTCTGAAAGAGCCAAAAAATCAACAAAAGCAACATAATTTTACATCACATAATTCTATAGCATCATTTTACAGACTATGAAAAAAATCACTGTAAAATTAGCAGGGAATTATCTTAAATATTCAAGCAAATTCCAAACATAGATACTTCTCCAAATGAGATATATCACTCTACAACAAACACAAATGTTTTAATATTTTCATTCTTAGTGAATACATTTGTAAACACCCTGAGACAGGATACATAAATGTGGCAGATACACTATAAAGGATATAGGTCATTGTACAGTGCTAGAGATGTGGGCCTAAAAGATGAAGACTAAAGACTAGCTAGTTGTAGGACACTCTGACTTTTAGAAAAATATATGGTATGGTGAAGGAATATAAACTAAATGTTATTCTAGTCAGCCAGTGAATAGGTATGATCTCATAGAACATAGCCCATCTTTAGGCTTGTCATTTCACTCCTAAAATTGGAAATGTTATCCTGACCTCAAAGAAAGGCCACTGCATCTACCTTGATAGATATCCTCTGACTATTCTGTGCCACCTGAAATTGAATTGTCAATATATCCTTCAAATTTACCTGAATTATGTGGGTAAGATTGAACACCAGATCAATCAAAACCTTAAATCAAATAAAGTAAATGAAAGTACTGATGTGTTCATCATGAAAATAAAGTATCATATGACACTCCTTAACCCATTATGTATGTTCACTTAAATAAGCATTCACCCAAATTGATGATCTGACTAAAACATCTACTTGTGCTGAATGGGAACTTTGTTTTCAGAAAAAAAGAAAGCAAGATACAAATTCATGCAAGACAAGTATCCCAGATGATCCAGCTTCACGGAATGCCTGTTGCGTTTTCCCCAGAAATCTGCATTCAAGATAACTTCAAAGCTGCTAGCTGAGATGTCCTAGCCTCTCAGACTACTCTAGCCAAGATTTCAGTTAAGTTCTGCACTTTCCTCTCACACAGAGATTGGACAACAAATGATATAGTAGCTCTCCTGAGACCTGATCATTAACCCAGTTTGATCAGGGTCCACTACACATGCAGTCACCATACAAGGCAGAATATAATTTTAAAAACAAGATGCCCATGTACATGATAGGTAGAATGGGTAATTTTTAGTCAACATGTGCCTTATGGATATTTTTTGTTGTTGAATTGGTGTTGGGTGCAATTGTTTATTGTTCTTTGTTAGGTAGGAGACTAAGGAAAGAATGATAGATTTAGGAATCTCCTTTTGAAGATAGTGGAGGGAGCACATATGGATGATAGGATAAAAGTTTAGATTATTAAGTCCACCTTTAAGCTAAAAAGAATGTTCTTGCCTCAAATATTTTGTATTGGTATAGATTTTTATTTCAAAATAAAAATTTAAGGTTATTTTAGTTACAACATACTGTATATATGTTTGTACTCTTGTTTTAAATATTGAAACTTGGCACCACATTTAGATGTAACACAAATTCTAAACCTTGAAAAGTACTATTATGAACTACTCAGGAAAATTAAAATGTCTGTTACTAGTTAGTCACCTCTAATGATCAAACTTTCATTCATGTTATGTATGTTTTCAAGGTTAAACAGGGATGTATTTTACAAAGATAGTTGGTCTATAAACACAGGGGAAAACTACAGAATATGACATTTAAGATATTTTAATAAAATAAGGCTTTTCAAGACAGTGAGATATGCCTGCTCATGGAAGTGCCAATCTACTACAGAGATGCTGATGGGTATCAATGAGCCAAAAAATTAAGGTTGCTTTCAATGTGACAGACATAGTCACTGGGGAAAGAAACTCCTCTTCCCTGACTGTGGAGCGTATGCTGTCCAAATTAAACACAATGTTCATAAAGGAAGACTACTGCTGAACTTTGTCAAGACAAAGTAGTGCAGTCTTGCAAAATTTCTGCCTCATAGAAAATGCTATCAGATATTCTGAGCCTGTAAGCTAAAGACTGACTCTTTAAGGTTTCAGGGGAAACTTGGATACCTGTCCAAACAGTCAGCTGACTCTGATTTCTATAGTTGTGGATGTTGCTTTTTCTGCCCTTCCCATTTACTGAAGTAACATTCTGACCTTCTCGGGTCTCTATGGGGTTTGAAGACTAGAGAGGTATAAAAATGTTAAGATGTTTAAGTAAGAAAATGTTTTTTTTTGGGGGGGTTTGTTTGGTTTTTTTTGAGACAGTGTTTCTCTGTATAACACTCCTGGCTGTCTGGATCTCATTCTGTAGACCAGGCTGGCCTCGAACTCACAGAGATCCACCTGCCTCTACCTCCAGAGTACTGGGATTAAAGGCATGAGCCACCACTGCCCAGCTTAGTAAGAAAATGTTTGAATGTCTAAAAAGATTTTTCTAGATTGGAAATACAAGCTATTATAGTGTTTTAGATACAAAACTTTAGACTCACCAAGATAGGATTGATAATAGACTACATTCTCTAAATTTGTCAAAGACAGAACAAATAGATATTGTGAGTGTTATGCTTACTGGATAATTTTTCTTTTTTTTTATTTTTACTGTGTTAGAGTTCAAACATTTAAATTTTATTAGAGAAAAAAGAGGAAAGCTGTGAAATAATATTTTGTATAGTACAAAGAACTGCACATTACGATCGGTTTAATGAGGAGCTGAACAGTCAATAGCTACGCATTCATCTTAGCTAGCACATAATCAAGACATCCATGGTTCCTGTAGGGTAATGATTCCCAAATAAATCATCCATGCATACAATATACGATTCAAGTCTAAGACTGTGATTACTGATATTAAGTCTGAGGCAGTGGCTATAGAGACAAGAGCACATTTCTTACACAGCAATCTGGGTCACTTTATACAGAGCAGTAGTATGTGAAATCCCAACAAATCCCTGCCTATCCTAGGTTTCTATTGCCTCTGTCTATTGCAGTTCTCTGGGACAGTTTTCATTCTCTGGAGTTGTTTGCAGCCAGGCTTTGGCTCAATCCAGCGCTTTGGCTCAATCCAGCAAAGAGCTGGAATTTAGCCAGGAGCCTGGCTGGCAAAATCCTTGACAGCATGCCTTTTTATTGACTGCCTCCTATTCAAATTGACACAGATTAGGAACCAATAAGGAGACAGATGTCCAAACAAGGATTGGAAAGCAAATGACTGCAGTGTACTTGAAGATCTCTATCAGAGCTGCTGACTCATCAATCTCTCTCCCTCATTGTGTGTTGTAAAGAAGCAGGGAAACTGAAAGAGGAACACAGGATACATTGTAGTTACCCTGGACTTTGCTTCCAACCAACAGTAGGAAACTGGCTGATGTTGGCTGGAAGTCTGAGAGAGTTTCCAGCTGCTCTGGTATAGATTCTAGCTTTTTACAAGAAAGGCTCTATTCCTCTCTGGGCTTTTCTGGTTGTAACTCTAGGTTGCCAAGTGCATCTGACTGCTGTTTCGGTGATCAGTGTGTGTCAGTTTCTATGTTTTTGTCTTGTTGCTGGATTTTTGGAAAACAGTGTTTTCCTGGTAGCTTTGGTGCCGCCCCTGGATCATGCTCTGTATAACAGACTTGCCATGAAGTCACAGAGATCTTCCTGTCTCTGCCTCATGAAAACTGGGAATAAAGGCAAGCACCACCACCACCTGGCTTTTTTCATGTTTTTTTAAGTAGTTGAATAATATATAGCATAATATAATACAATATAATATATCATTATTTATATTTATTAGCGTTCTCTACAAAAGCTGTGAGGAAGAAAAATAAGAATGTTGCTTTCAAACCCTCTTCCAAATAGACCCAATTTGAATATAATATCTTACTTTGTCTTAGTAATAAATAATTAAATTAAGATAAAATTATTTAGGAAAAGAAAATTTTAATATGTATTTGTACATATTATAAATATATTCTCAATCATTCTGTTTGTCTTTTGGAAGTCCTTATACGTAATTACAGTTACCTTTATGCAAGTTGCTTTCACTTTTTTGTTTCTCAGATACAATTCTTACTAATAAAATAACTTGTATATTTTAATACATAAATACCTTGTCTTAAAATATTCCCTATATTCCTAATACTAAAATTCCTCTTCAATTACCAATATGACTGCTACATGTGAAGTTTCTTTTTTCTATCTTTGATAAAACCTGAGTTCATTTAATGCAGTTGTGTGTGCATCTATATGGAACCATCTACTGAAAAATAAATAGACTTTCAATGCAAGAATACCTGAATAAGAAAACCTAACTATCCTCCTCTGTAATAACATTAAAACAGGGATCCACACTAGTAAGTGCTGGGCTTTATTAGTCCTTCCCTAGGCATATCATAATTATGGATGACTCTATTTAGTGCAATAATTATTTATTTTTAACAGTTGGAAATTCATGAGTGCAAATGTGTTTTATATTGATCAAATACTGTTTTGAGGCAGATTCTTATTAAATCCACCTGATTTGAGATAGGTTTTCTCTTTAGATTTGAATTCGCCAGTCTAGCCTACCTAGTAATGTATAGCCTGAGAACTTCCTATTACCACATTTCTCTTATGACTGGAATTTTATAACACTAGTGTGCCTGGTTTTGAATACATAAATGTATATTCTTAAATATTTCTCAATGCATTCTAAAATTATATGACTGGTTTACAAAATACTAAATGAGCATATTACTGATTGGGACTTCTACTTTGCTTTCCATAGTACAAACTTAAAAGCAAAAAGAAAAAAAAAACAATTATACTGTGTATAATTCAAAGACCACATTACTAACCATATTAACCATTGACAATCATTGTATACTTCCACCAGCTTAGATATGATATGGTTCTCTGTGTTCCCAAATTTTAAATTCTGTTTTCTGAATAGTGGATGCGAACACCAGGAAAGGGCTAAGTATCTTGTCTGCTCTTCTACCATCCCTATGCATATAATGATATAGGAGCAGCATAGAAGAGACCCCTTTATTTTCCATTGCAGACTCAGAAAGAAGTTGGGATTAAATTAGAACTAAAATACACACATATGAAAGGAAATATATAATGAATTTACCTATGTTCATATATATGCTTTCTTAAGCTACCAAGTAATTATTCATAAATCATAAAATAATCTTAAATATAATATGGAGTTATTTAACTGTGATTTTGCTTTTGGGAAACTGTAAGAAATAGACAGAAAAAAATAGTACTGGAATGCTTCCCTTAACCAGGTTTCTTTATCTCATGGTAATGAATACAGTCACAGTGATTTACTCTTTGGAATTTTGCTGCTGTGCTTACTTCATGTCACAGAATAGGCTGGAGGGCAGCATGACTAAGAAAGGTGTCATTCACAGGCCTTTTTAGGGAAAAAGTGTTTGAGGAGGGCAGTGGTGGCTCAGCACACGGGGGGCAAAAAACCAAAAAAGAAAAAACAGAAAAAAAATTTGATACCAAAGTTGGAAGATAAAGAATACAAATTATACATCCAAGTATATCTGAGTTCAAACTACACACACCAAATTTATATACATACTTAAAGCATTTGTTTTTTTAATAAAGCATAGCAGAGCATCTGACTCTGCAAAGAAAATTTGCAGTTTATTCAGTAACAGTTTCTAGGTCACAGTCAATTTCCTTCCTTATATTCAGTACTCCAAAAGATAACATTATTTCTATAATATCTTGATTGCATGTAGCAGATTTATCATTTGGATTTGCTTACTAATGCACATGTCATAGTCTAACTCAAATCCTATATGTTAAGGCTGCTGTAGATTATGGCTAAGCCTGATGTTTGAAATTACTGATCACTCAGTGTCAATTTACATAATCATGCGATGCGGTTGTACTTTACATTCTAAGACTAAACATTCAGGATGAACTCATTGATTAAAGAGTGAAATATTTAAGGAATAAATACAGATACTTTAGACTAACCATATATACACATCCCGAATAAGAGATGACAAGGATGGAAATTTATGTCTCCATCTGCATATATAAATAAAATTTATAAAAAGGAGGTGTGTATGAAAGTAAAGAACAAGTTATGGAATATCCCTTCACTCAGTATGAATTCTTGTCACTGTTAATGGTGAAATAAACAAGCTGACTGGCATATAGCTAGGCAGGGTCAACTTAGGCAATAGAACCAGACTGAGAGAATGGTGGATAGAAGAAGGGAAAAGTCTTAGAATCACAAGGAAATAGGGAGAGAAGGAGATGAACTTGTCATACTGAGAAAAGGCATCAAGACTCATGGCAGAGCCAGAAATGTCTTTCTGGTAAGAGCCTTTTCCTGATTAAGGTTGATGCTAATGGCAAACAGAGGTATGGCTCCTTTAAGAGGTGGATTCTTGGCTTGGTCCAAGTAGCTAACAGGGGCAGGGCTCTTTTAAGAGGACTTGTGTCTGAATCCTTACATAGAGTTTATGAGCAGTGGGTAGTATGCTACCTGGTGGTAGAATGAACGCAACAACTCCCAGACCTGGGGAAGATAATTTGGATCTCAGATACCACAGCCTTGAAGCGAGGTTCCCAGGCTACCAATGGGAAGGCAGTCGGCAACCAATGCTCTGCGACAACATATATGGTAACATTGGCCATGTTAAATGGTGAATAACACAGCAGCTTAAGATGTGTCTCATGCAATCAAAGAACAAGAGATATTCAATAATGAAGGATCCAGAAAGAAAAACCTCTATGCATGTTACAGTGTATTTAAAAATATACATATGCTTGAGAAAGGAAAGAGAAAGTTTATACAGTCATAAAATAAAAAAAAATAAAAATAATAAAGTCCTTAAAAACAAATGAGGTAATACAAATATAACAAGCCACATAAGGAAGTGAAATATACAAAGAGTCTGAATTTTGCATGTTAATTTTTTATCTTTATATTTTCTGATTACAAATAAAAGAATGAAAGCTGCTAAGACCAAATGAATAATGAAAACAGCGCGATTAACCCAACCTGTATAGTTTTAAATATCTTAAGTTCAAAATGAACCAAAAGACATGTTTCTTTGGGGAAGAAGATAGTATTTTATTTCCAGAATAAATGAGAGGCTATGGATTAATTCCAGGTTGATATGGATCAGGTTAGTTCAGGGAAGACCTTTTGGATATGATGACAGACATAAAGAAATAAATGTAGAACTATATGACATGTGATATATACTTTACCTCCTCAGAAATAAACCCAAATATCATCTTGTGCTGATGTGTACAATATACAGTCTATAGTTATGTTAATGCACATTCATATCATACCTTCTAAAATATATGTATTTTCAGAGCAAGGGAGCACACAGCAATAAAAATGGATAGCCCATGTATTTCATCATGATAAACAGCTTCAGTGCTACTGGCTGTGTTGATAAAGACTCCAAATACTCCAGTCAAGATGTAAAAATTATACTTATTTTCTCATGGCTCCTCAAAGATACCCAATCCCACAAACAACAGTAAGTAGCCTAGGGCACAGCAACCACATTCCCAAGAGAGGAGCTATGGGTGAGTTTAAGTTATTCAGTGGAATATGGGTGTTTGTCATTGTTTTGGGGAGGCTGGTTACAAGTTGTTATTGTTCATAGTCTGAATTAAAAATTAAACAAAATAGTGAAATTTAAAGATCTCTTTCTAAAGGAAAAAGGGAGGATAAGATATAGGAATGACAGGAAAATCAAGTATACTCTTGAATCTTCTTTAATCCAAATTACAACTATTAATCTTAAAACATTTTACATTTATATTGATTTTAAATAATTGATACAGATTTAAAGTTATTTTTGCTACACTATATGTATGCTTCTATACTTGTTTTGAGTATTGTGCTTATGGAAGTCATTTAAAAATGTAATGTATAATTAAGAAATCCTGGCTAGCATCATGGATATTAATAAAACTTGTAGTCATATTAGGTATGTTTTCAAGGGTTAAAAGATATTTACCTTGATAGATGGGTCTTCAATACACTTCTAGTCATACAGAATATGGCATTTAAGGTGTTTAGTAACCCAAATATTTTAATGATAATGAGACATATTTGCTCCTTATGGCATACATTTATTTCAAAAGAATATGATAGGTACCCAAGGATCTCCATATGGACTTGGTTACTTTATGGGAAAAGCTAGTCATGTGGACAAAAAAAAAAACTTGTTCTTGCTTAAATTATTGACAGTGTACTCTAAGAACTTGTCCAATAGGATGCTAAAGAAAGCTACTTCTGTACTTTTACAAGACAAGTTATGACAACCATTCAAAATTATCTGCTTCTCAAAAATGTCTCTCAGATTTCTAAGCCTTTAGGCCAAATTTAAATATCTCAATGTTGCAGAAGAATTTAAGGTGCCTGTCCAGATAGCCAGTTGTGTCTGTCACCTCTTAATTTTGGATTTCACTTGCTCTGCTCTTCCTTTTTACTCTGGGAATCATTGTATTTCCTTACAGGAGCTTTACAGACTATTTCCAAACAGTAGTTATACCCCTCAATATGATGATGTGAACATATTTTTTCAGTTCCTACCTACTTATATCAACATAGAACAGATGTTCTTCTGGTGACTTGTCAGAAGATTACAAGAGTGATTGCATTTGATGTAACAGAAGGTTAATCTGCATGTTACTGGTTAGGAGCAAAATTTCTCTCTCTCTCCCGGGGGCTACATGCCCTAAAACAGAAAAGAGTGAGTCCTACTCAGATCTATTGTTGTCATAGTGTCCTAAATATCAGGAGAATAATCAACTACCTATAAGGACAATGATTAACTACATAGGATGGAATGAATACCTCACACTGTTAAAAGACCAAGAACCATAGACTGGAATCATCACAGACTTAAGAAAAACCATGACTCATTTTGCTACAGGAATATAGAAATAAATGACATATTTATATACCCATATCTATGTATCAATTAACCCTCATCAGAGTTGCTTCTTTTTAAAATTTATTTTATAATTTAATTTAATTTTACATATCAGCCTCAGATTCCCCTGTCCTCCCTCCTCCAGCCCTGCCCCTGCTCTCCCCCCAGCCCATCCCTCATTCCCATCTCCTCCAGGGCAAGGACTCCTCTTGGTATTCAGAACAGCCTGGTAGATTCAACTGAGGCAGGTCCAGTGCCCCCTCCATTCGCTCAGGCTGAGCAAAGTTTCCTTGCATAGGCCCCAGGTTCCACACAGCCAGGTCATGCACTAAGGACAGGTCCTGGTCCCACAGCCTGGGGTCCTCCCGAACAGTTGAAGTTTATCAACTGTCTCACTTATCCAGAGGGCCTGGTCCAGCTGGGGTCCTCAGCCATTGCTTCTTCTTGCACTCTTTGGGAAATAGCACAGTGATGTGAGGATTTGTTCTTTATAGAGAGCCTAAGAGGCTTTGGGTACTATGTACTGATGTTCCATGTATTTATTAAACTCCTGCGCTAAAAGCCTCATACATAAGTATTGAAATGGCAGCAGGAAGATTCTAATGAATTCAGAGGTGGTGGATGGTTCCATAGTCACAATATTTTCCAGTCTCAACTTCATTATCTGAAACAGGAATACAAAGTCTGTGGTAGCAGACATATGATCTGCATAGGTTCAAAACATACAAAAATATCAGAACCAAGAAAAACAACAACAAAAAAAGCTGCTATAATAATTACTTTCAAGGGAAGTATATAATAATGTAATACCACTCACCCTTAACAAATAATTGAATTCCAACAAACCCCATGCCTTACAGGTCAACATTGAATGGAATTGGTTTATAAGGAGAAAAAGGAAATTACAAAATCTCTATGTGCCGAAAATGCAATGACAATGCAAACCCCATGGCAAAATTTTACCTCTAACAAACAAAATGGTAGTGGTATGACACAAAATAAATGTCCTGTGCAACCCCCAATGGGAATGGACAGATGGTTTCAATGCAGAAATCTACCAGATCTTCAAAAAAGAGGTAATACCAACGTTCTCTCAATTTTTCCACACAATAGAAACAGAGGAACATTACCAAACTCCTTCTTTGAGGATACAGTTACTCTGATTCTCAAGCCAAACAAAGATGAAACAGAGAAAGAGAATTACAGACCAAACCTCCTCATTAACATTGAGACTAAAAAAATACTCACTAAAATATTGGCAAACAGACTCCAAGATCACAACAAAAAAATTATCCACCATGACCAAGTAGGCTTCATTCCAGAGATGTAAGGTTGTTTCAAAATATGAAAGCCTGTCAATGTAATATAACATATAAACAAAATGAAAGAAAAAAAGCCACTTGATCATTTCATTAAATGTTGAAAAGGCCTTTGAAAAAAATACAACACACCTTCATGATAAAGGTCTTGGAGAGATCCAGAATACAGGGAACATACCTAAACATAATAATGGCAACTTATTGCAAGCCAACAGCCAACATCAAAGGAAATGGAGAGAAACTCAAAGTGATTACACTAAAATCAGGAACAAGACAAGGCTGTCTGCTCTGCCCATATTTATTCAATATAGAATGTGAATTTCTAGCTAGAGCAATAAGACCACAAAAGGAGATCAAGGGGATACAAATTGGAAAGGAAGAAGTCAAACTTTCACTATTTGCAGTTGACATGATAGTATATATAAGTGACCCCAAAAACTCAACCAAGGAACTCTTATAGCTGATAAACACCTTCAGTAATGTTTTAGGATACAAGATTAACTAACAAAACAAAACAAAACAAAACAAAACAACAAAAAAAAAACAGTAGCCCTCCTATATACAAATGATAATAAGGCTGAGAAAGAAATCAAAGAAACATCATCCTTTACAATAGACACAAATGATATAAAATACCTTGGGGTAACTCTAACTAAGCAAGCGAATGACCTGTGTGGCAAGAACTATATGTCCCTGAAGAAAGAATTTGAAGATATCAGAAAATGGAAAGATCTTTGATGCTCATGGATAGGTAGGATTAACACAATAAAAATGGAAATCTTACCAATCCTTTACATTTCCCCTAGTCGAATTCTGCTCTAAACATCATTATCAGTACCCTGTCCTTAGTTCATATAGTTACTCTCTTTTTTGTGACATCTGAGTTCAGGGAAAGCCCTGTGTTATCTTTGCTGTTGGGCCATCATTTAGAACGTGGACAGAATCTCAATGCTAGCATACATGGGAAATTCTGCCTTTTCTTCTTAATCAGCACATTAAATATTATAGGCCACTCTGAAAGTATTTGTTTAATGATCCTTCTTCAGCATGTAATAGAACATTGGTTTGCTTTATAATGAAACAGTTATGTATGCTGATGCAAGTTTGCTAAAAAGTCTATCAAATATTATTTGCATGCACAGGAGTATTATCAATGTCATATTGGCATAGTATTTCATACAAGGTGAGAATTTGGCAAACATTATAACCAAACTGACAAGGAAAAACTCCATGATATTACTCACATTACATATGCCTCATATTCTTTGATTGAATGGTGATGCCTGTATACTGGTAATCATATTTCCAAGCAGCCTGTTTACTGAAGAAGACTTCTGCTTGACTTTGCTTATTAGAAGAAAATAAGCAAAATATAACATAGGAGATCTTTGTCAGAGAACACACAGATGTTCCCTAATGTAAGTACCTACTCAGGATCTTTCCATATGCAGTAATTGGTGCTTGTAATCACTCAATTTCTACTTTTGATTTCAAAATGCTTAAATAATACCTAAGCATATAGAAAGTGTCTCTGCTGTTTTGATTTTATTTTTTAAAACAAAGCATATACTAAAAGTGATCAATGCTGAGGAGTCTCCTGTAAATAAAATCTCAAAAATCCATTAAACTACATCCTGTCATCCTTCTTCTTTAAATCTTTTTTTAAATATTTTTTACATTGTTATGTTCTTAGAAACAGTTCCTTGAACCATTTATATAAGAATTATTTTACTGATCATCATCATGAGCTGTTCATATCATGATCAAAGCTAACACAACAAAAAACATCAAGGCATACTTGATGATTGTACCACTACCTTCAAATGTAAAAACTTGTCAGGACTTAGCATTTCCTAGGGCATTATATCATTGTTTTGAACAGGCTTAACTGAATATTTTAATTTTTTGATTAATAAAAATGTGTCATTTAAATGAGGGAAATTATTTCCCAATGCACTAACCTATCCTTATACATAAGGCTAAGAAATGGTGAACCCAGAGATAGTCCTCCTTTGGCCACATCTCTGAAAGTATGTCCTTTCAAACAGTTTTATATATATATATATATCATTATACCCACAGGAAACTTTAGTTGTAACTCTCCAAAATCTACATCATTTTACAGCATGATTACACAATTCCACACGTGCACAAACTGCTTTGTACTTATAACGTCATGTCTATGGCCACCTGATAAATCCACACAACTCAACACTTTCCTGGGCATAGAAAGTATGGTACTCACTGCTAAGACACATTTCATGAACCTAAGGCACAGGATTTCTCCTGTGGAAAAAGTGTCTTCTAAGAAAACATCAACTTTCAAAGACCAATGTTTAGAAAATATGAACACCATCCAAACCTATAATAAGAGTAAAGAAACAATCAAGCAAGGGTAGCAGTATGACAACAAACATCTTCATGCCAGCACATAGTGGAAATTCTCTGGCCTTGCCGCACTTAGCAGAAAAAGGATGGATACTAAAATAGATAGGACCAGGATTTTCGAAATGACATTGTGAGGCCTTTCAGTTCCAGAAGGTCAAAGATAAACATGTTCATTTATCCTCAGCACATACTGTGCAATGCATCATTTAATTCTTACTATATTTTTGTATGTATGAAAAAAATAAATTCACTAAGAAGTAGTATTTCTTTTGAAATTTCCTGGAGCAGATATGGTAATTCAGGCAGATAAAACAAAAAGAGTGGAATTATATAAACACAGTATGCATATGAGAAATGTTCAACTACATAAATTTTCGTATACTGGTGTACAAATGTATTTTTATAGATACATATATATTTATACCTCTAATGTGTGTCAGAAGGAGGCACATCTACATACACATACAAAAAACATTTATACATACATGAAAGTAGTTGATATGGTTCAACACATATCATGGAGATATTGTGAAAACTGCACGTCTTAGAACAAGGAGGGGAAATCAGAGTTTTCTCTCAGGTGTCAGTAATGAGTTACTATTCTTGCCAAGGGAGCTCCCATAGTCCCCTACTCAAGATTCACTAAACATTTCTAAACTAGGGTTAGACCTCCTAATATGATGGTGATAAGATATTACTGAAGATCCTACATACTTAAGTCATCATAGAATAGATATCCACATGGCACCTCATTAGAAGCTTCCCTGGTAATGACTACATGTGATAGGAATGAAAACTACTCTGCATACAACTCCCTCAAGAACAAAATGTCTCATACTCATGAGCTACATGCCAAAAAATAACCCAGCAAATGTAGAGTAGTCTTCTACTTTTTCCTACTTTTGCCATAGTGGTTTATTTATAATAGGTATAATCAATTACTTGCAAGAATTACGATTAATTCCGTGAGATGAATAAATGCCCTACACTCATAAAAGAACAAATAATCTAAATAAAATCATCAGAGAACTATAAGAATTATTTCTCACGTTCCACTGGAGTAAAGTTGAAATAAAGTGAGTCCTGAAGACATAGTGATAAACTGATAGATCTGGTTATCACTTGACCGTCATCAGAGAAATTTCATCTCATATGAATTGGAAATTAACACAATGATATGCATGGATTCTTTCTATGGACCCTTAGAGGATTTGGGTAAGTATGTTATGATGTGTAATGGCTTTTCATATAGCCGAACTATAGCCTCCTGTATCTGTTTTGAAAAGGTATCAAAAATGTTCTAACAGGTTCAGAGGTGGGTGATCATTCATTAATGACCAGGTTTACAATCTCAACTTTCCTATATGTCATAGAAATTCATAATATAGGAGAACCCCGGAGGGCAGAAGTTTGCTTCAGATGTTTGGCAATCTTGCATCTAAGCTGTTAATGCCCAATATGCAGGATACACAAATAAGGAATTTCCTTAAGCCTTCAGGAGGGTGGAATCTTGCAGGGAATTATCATAGGGAGGATATCAAGGTCAAGGTCAGCAAGCAAGGCAACAGTTACCCAAAACAGGAGCCAGGAACCTACAGTGCCCCCTTTTCACTAAAAAATGAGCTTCTGAATTAGGTTGCGTGGGACGTCAGCAGGTCACCTTACCCATCATGAAGACACCTGTCCAGTCCACACAGGCCCTCTGTCTTAGGTTCTCCCATTGTGCTGTAAGCCTATATTTAAGACCTCTTCGCTCCTTCAATAAACAGCATTCAGAATAAAAAAAAATAGGGAAGAAAGAAATTGAACACAGTGATGTTCTAAAACAGGAAGTGGTGATGGTGTCATGGGCCTATGAGGATGCTGAACTAAAGTCTATCAAATTGTGCAAACAGGAGAATTGTATACTATGTGAATTATCTGTCAATAAAGATCTCATATAAAAAACAATCAAAGTAACACCAGCACTCAAGAGACAGAGGCAGGTGGATCTCTGTGAGTTTGAGGGCAGCCTGGTCTACAGAGCTAGTCCAGGACAGGCTCCAAAGCTAAAGAGAAACACTGTCTCAAAGATATAAGAACTGTTTATAAGTAAAAAGTAAAAAATAAAAAGAAAGAAATTCAGAATGTGAATTTTCAGGCACAAGATAAGGTGTTCACAGGTACTAAATATATTAAAATACCAGATACAAGAAGAAAGACATCTTGGCTCTTAATTACTATCAAGGGAAACATATAATTCCTGACTGTCACTAGAAATTCCAACAAAGTTCCTGCCTCACCTGACATCATAGACAGGAATGGGCTAACCAGGAAATAAAATCAGATCCAAGTATTCCTATGTGTCAAGAGGAATTGACAATGCCCAGCAACATTAGAAAGTTGTACCTCTGAGTCCCTAAATGGAAAAGGATTATAAGAAATAATCTTTATGTGCTATTCTTAATTGTCCACCCAGAGAGTCTAGTGACAGAAAGGCTATTGTCTGGAACAGTTATTTCTTGATACTTTCAGGGACTCTAGGTAACTGGATAAAAGTGAAAATATCATAGCTGTTCCCACAGTGGATCTCCCTGGGATAGGAAAGAGCAGGACTCTCTTTTCCTGTGCCAGTTAGTAAAGCCTGGATTGGATTATTTTCCGTGTTTATAATGCAGCACTTTTAGACTGAGACTGGGATGTCACATCTTTAAATAGAAGCTGTAGCTTGAGAAGCAGGATCCTACTTGCTGCACAGGTGACAGGAGCAGGGGACTCAGAGCTGTGGTCATTGGAATCAAACAATTCTGACTTGGTAATCTGCATGGGCTCTGTCTCCTGTAGATGTCAGGAGCAGGCTGCCTTTTCTGGGCAAATATAGAGTACTGCTTTGGTTATACCCAGGACCAACTGTGTCCTGGAGTATAGCCAGAGCCTGGTAAGAAGCTGCACCTCAGACACTTTTATTAGCATTCCTTGCCTCTAATTGAAGGACTGTGTGCATTCAAATTGAGCCTGGAATAAGAACCAATAAGGACAATGACCACACTTCCAGCAAAGGAGGCAAATTGTATGGTTACCTTGGAGATATCCATCAGCGATGCTTTTTCATTTCTCATTCCCACTTAAATGTCCGTGTGCTGCCATGGAAGCAGTGAAATTGAAAGTGCACAAAGAGGAAAAATGTAATTCTTCCTGGGCTCTGACTCCAATTATGAAAAAAAAGAAAAGAAAAACAAAATCCAAAACAAAACAAAAAACAGCCTGTATCAGCAAGGAGGTAATCATGTATGTGTTTCTTTTGCCAAATTCCTGGCTACATACATGCAACTCTTCCTTTCTGCTTGCTGCTGGCTGATTTTGATTCTGGGCTGAGGATTGCAGCTTTCTGGTGACAGTTTCTGATGTGTCATGTCATTTCCTCTACTGCTTTGATAGATTTTTTTAAATTATATCACTACAATTAGTATATTTCACACACACACACACACACACACACACACACACACACACACATACAATAATGACCTTAATAAGATGCTAGTTTTGTAAACAGTAATGGTCTATTTAGCCATACCCTGAACATAGACTGTTTGGATATGGCATCATACCGTGTCCTATTGATTATGTAATATTTTGAGGTTTTCATAATATAGTGTAATATTCAAACCCTTGTATACTTTTTCAATTTTCTACTTTTATGTATGAATTTATAAGTGGTTCCACATATGTCTGCATGAATATGGCATTCATTTTGGATTCAAAGTTCCATAAATACATACAAAACACTTTGCTTAGCAGTCATATACAAATTTTGATATTTTAAAACAATTCAAAAATTCACTGCATTTCCTATAATAGAATTCTGCTTGAATCATCATTATCACTACTCTGTCATTAGTTCATACAGTTACTCTGTTTTGTGTGACATTTGAGTTTAGGGAAAATACCAGTGTTGTTCTTTCTGTGGGGCCATCAATTAGGACATGGACAGACACTCAGGGCTAACAAACATGCAAAATTCTGACTTGCACTCTTCATCGCTCATTAAATATTATAGGCCAATGTGACTTTATTTGTTTAATGACCCTTCTTCAGCATGTAGTAGAGCATTGGTTTGCTTCATAGTTAAACATTTATGTACACAAACTCACCTGATACAAGGGTGCTAGAAGATCCATCAATTCTTAGTTGCATGCAGAAGTGTATTAGCAATGTCAGATTGACATAGTGTTTCACACAAGTCGAGAATTTGCCAACCATGTTAACCAAGCTGGCCAGGAAATCTCCATGAGATTTCTCACACTGCATGTGCCTCGTGTCCTATGATTGGATGGCGATGCCTGTATGCCTGAATTTTCATATATGTATTTTGGAATTAGAACCTAGGTCATCATATTTTCAAGCACCCTGATTGCTTATGGAGCCTTCTACTGGGGTTTGCTTACTAGAATCTGTTCCCTAATATAAGCAACTTCTTGACATCTTTCCATGTCTATGAATCAGTGCTTGCACTTGCTCAGTTTCATCACTTGATTTCATTATGCTAAAATAAAACCTAAGCATATATCAAGTGTCCCTGCTGTTTTGTTTTTCTTAATCACAACACATAGTGAATGTGAACAATGCTGACGAGTCTCCTGTAAATAAAACCTCCAAAGTCCATTAAATTACATTCTGTCATCATTCCTCTTGATAATCATGTTCAGATAACTAAATTTTACATTGTTATGCTCTTAGAAACAGTCCCTTAATCCATTTTATAGCTATTATTTTACTCATCATCTTCATATGCTGTTCATATCAATATGACAGCTAACAAAAGTGAAAACCTCAAGGCTGACTTGTTGATTGTACCACTAACTTCAAATGAAAATCTTACAAGAACTTAGCATATCCTATGGTTTTATATCCTTGTTACTCACAGACCTGACTGTATATTTCAATCTTTTTTGATTAATAGAAACATCATTTAAATGAAGAAAAAATAATTTCCAATATATTAACTTAGCCTGATACATACGGCTAGGAAATAGTGGACTCAGAGGAAGTCCTTCTTTAACAACATTTCTAAAGGTATGTCTTTTCTGTTTTTCTGTGTATCTATCCTGATACCCACCAGCAACTTTAGTTGTAACTCTCCCAAATTGACATCATTTTACAGCACTATTACAAAATTTCACATCTGCACAAACTGCTATGTACTTAAAATGCCAAAACTATGGCCACCTGAAAAATCCACACAACTCAACATTTTTCCTGGGCAAAGAATGGTTTAGTAATTAGGAACATCAACCAAAAAATATAATCCAAAGTAAAGAAACAACCAAACAAGGGTAGCAGTATGACAACAAATATCATTATGTCAGCACATAGTGGAAATTCTCTGGCCTTGCCACACTCAGCCGAAAACCTAAGGAGAAAGGGTGGATGTTAAGATAGATAGAACCAGGTTTTTCAACAATGACATTGTGAGACCTTTCAATTCCAGAAGGTCAAAGATAAAAATGTTCATTTATCATTACCACATTCTCTACAATGCATCATTTAGTTCTGACCATATTTGTGTATATATGAAAAAATAAATTCACTAAGAAGTAATATTTCTTTTGAAATTTCCTGGAGCAGATGTGGTAATGAAGGAGGAAAAAGAAAAAAGAGTGGAATTATATAACTACATTACACATGTGAGAAATGCTCACCTACATAAAGATGAATACACATGTATGCATATGTATTTTCATACATACATATATACCTCTAAATGTGTGTCATAAGGGGGCACATCTACATATACATACAAAAACATTTATACATATATACAATAATGGATATGATTCAACTTTTATCATAGAGATATTGTGACAACTGCACATCTTTGACCAAGAAGGGGAATCAGAGTTTTCTCTCAGGTATCAGTAGTTTTTTGCTTAACTTCTTGGCCAAGGGAGCTCCCATAGTCCCCCACTGGTGATTCACAAACCATTTCTAAACCAGGGTTGGAACTCCAAATATGATAATGATAATCTATTACAGGAGATCCTACATACTTAAGTCATCATAGTACAGATATCCCCATGATATCACATTAGAAGTTTCACTGATTATGACTACATTGAAGAGGAATGGAAAAACTAGTCTGCATATAATTCCAGCAAGAACAAAATGTCTCATGCTCATGAACAATATGACTTAAAACAGCACATTTTGAGTAGTTCTTTAATGTTTTCATATTTTGCCAAAATGGCCTATATTTAATAGGAGTAATCCATTACTTTCAAAGAATATGATTAATTCCTGAGGTGACTAAATGCCCTACACTCATAAAAGGACCTGATAACCAACCAATAACTAGGCTTGTCAGAGAACTATAACCATTATTTGCCTAATTTCACTGGAGTCAAGTTTAAATAAAGTGATTCCTGAAGGCATAATAAGCTGATAGATCTAGTTATCACTTGAACCTCATGTGAGATATTTCTTTTCATATTAATAGGATATTAACACAATGACATGCATTGGTCTCTGTTCATAGACACTTTTAGACTTTGGGTAACTATGTTATGATGTTAAATGCTTTTTTGATGTTGTTGAACAGAACCTCATATATATGTGTCAAAAAGGCTCCAGAAAGATTCTAACAGATTTGAAGTTGGGGATCATTTCATAATGACAAAGTTTTCCAGTCTCAAATTTCCTATTCCTCATAGAAATTCACAATGTGAGTTATCGTTCACAAGATAAGGCGTTCACACTTTCTAAATATACAGATTACCAGAAACAAGGAAGACAGAACTCTGGGCTCTTGATTACTCTCAAGGGAACCATGCAATTCCTGACTGTCACTAGAAATAAATAACTGATTTCCAACAAAGTTCATGCCTCACATGATGTCCTAGAGAGGAATGAGCTGACCAGGAAAAAAAAAGTCCAAGATTTTCTATGTGTCAAAAGGAATTCACAATGCCCTCCAACGTTTGAAAGTAGTAACTCTGAGACCCTAAATGGCAAAAGGATTATAAGAAGAAATTTTCATTTAAAGTAAAATTCTTTATTGTCCATCCAGAGACTATAGTGACATTAAGGCTAGTGTCTGGAACAGTTATTGCTTGAAAATTTAAGTGACTCCCGGTAACTGAATAAAAGTGAAAATACCATAGCTATTCCCAGAGTGAATCACCTTTGGATAGGCAAGAGCAGGTCTCTCTTTTTCTGTGCCTGAAATGGATTATCTTCCTTGCTTATAATGCAGTACATTTATACTGAGCCTGCGATGTCACATCTTTAAAGAAAAGCTGTAGCTTCAGAAGCAGGATCTTACTCGCTGCACAGGTGACAGGAGCAGGGGACTCAGAGCTGTGCTCCTGGGAACCAAACAATTCTGACTTTGCTAAACTGCATGGGCTCTGTCTCCTGTAGATGTCAGGAGCAGTCTGCCTTTTCTGGGCTAATATAGCATTGGGCTTTGGTTTTATCCATGACCAACTGTATCCTGGAGTATAGCCAGTGCCTGACGGGTAAGAAGTCAAACCTCAGACACTTTTATTAGCAATCCTTGCCTTTGATTGAAGGACTGTATGCATTTAAATTGAGCTCTTAATAAGAACAAGTAAGTACAATTATCTTAGTTCCAGCTAAGCAGGAAAATCGTGTGGTAACCTTGGAGATTTCCATCAGAGATGCTGTTTCATTTCTCCCTCCCACCTAAATGTACTTGTGCTGCCACTGAAGCAGCGATATTGAAAGTACATAAGAGAAAAAACATACAATTTACTCTGGTGTCAGACTCCAATTATCAAAAAACAAAACAAAACAAACAAACAAAAAACAAAAACAAAAAACCCAGCATGTGCTCACTATGAGTTAATCATGTATCTGTTGCTTGGGTCTGGCTACATACATGCAACCTAACATTTCTGCTGGCTGCTGGCTGATTGTGATTCTGTGCTGAGGACTGCAGCTTACTGCTAGCAGTTTCTGAAATTTCATGTCATTTCCTCTACTGCAATGATAGATTCTAGATTCTTGAATTTTACCAGTCCAATAAGTATATTTCTGATATATATATATATATATATATATATATATATATATATGTGTATATATACATACACACACATATATGTATATATACATATATATATATATATATATACATATATATATATATATACACATATATGTACATGAATGACAGAAATAAGATGGTACTTTTGTAAATAGTAATGGTTCTTTTGTAAAAAGCCAAATTCTGAACATAAGCAGTTTGGATATGCTATCTTTCTGTGTCCTAATGATTATGTAATATTTTGAGGTTTTTGTATTGTAGTGTTATATTCATAATCTTAATATATTTTTTACAATTTCCCCTTTGTATGTGTACATTAATTGTGGTTCCACATATGTCTACATCCATATGGCATTCATTTTGGATTCAAAGTTCCATAAATACTCACAAAATACTTTGTTCATTATTCATATACAAATATAGATATTTTGAAAATATTCAAAAATTCTTTGCATTTCCCCTAGTAGAATTCTGCTTTAAAAATCATTATCAGTATTCTGTCCTCAGTTCATGCAGTTACTCTGTTTGCAAGACATGTGAGTTTAGGGAAATATCCTGTGTTGATTTTTCTGGGAGGCCATAAATTAGAAAATGGACAGAATATAGAGCTAGCATACATGTATAAGTATTCCTTTCCCTCTTAATCACTACATTAATTATTAGAGGTCACTCTGACAATATTTGTCTTCAGCATGTAGTAGAACATTGATTTGCTTCACAATGAAATAATTTTGTATGCACACTCGGCTGATATAAGGGTGCTAAAAAACACATCAAATATCAGTTTCATGCACAGGCTTTTCAACAATGTTAGTTTGAAATTTTGTTTCACACAAGAGGGGGATATGCCAAACATGTTAAAAAAGCTGGCCAGGAAAACTCCATGATATTACACACATGACATATGCCTGGTGTCCTTTCATTGGATGGTGATGCCAATATGCCTGAATTTTCATACGTACACACACACACACACACACACACACACACACACACACACACAAAACACACACATAAATATATACATATACATATATATATACTTCTGGAATTAGAATCCAGGAAATCATCTTTCCAAGCAGCTAGATTGTTGATGGACTCTTCTACTAGGCTTTGCTTATTAGAAGCAAATAAGCAAAATATACCAAACTGGATATTTGTCAAATAACACACAAGTGATTCCTAATGGAAGTACCTACTAGACATCTTTCCATACCTATGAATCAGTGCTTGTACTCCCTCAGTTTCAACACTTAAATAAAACCTGAGCCTAAATCAATTGTCTCTGTTTTTTAATAAAAATATATTCTAATATATCAATGCTGAGGAGTCTCTTCTAAATAAAACTTCAAAATTCCATTAAATTACATTCTATCATTGTTCTCTTCATACTCTGTTTTTTAACTAACTTTGATATTGTTTTGTTCTTAGAGTCAGTCCACTGAACCATTAATATAGCTAATATTTTACTCATTATCATCATGTTCTGTTCATTTTGAAATAACAGCTAACACAATGAAAAATATCATGGCAGACTTGATGATTATACCACCACCTACAAATGTAAAAACTTGTCATGGCTTAGCATATCCTAGGGTATTATATTCTTGTTTCCCACAGACATGACTGAATATTTCAAATTTTTTGATAGAAGAAACATATATCATTTAAATGAGAACAAATAATTTCCAATGTATCAACCTAGCTTGATACATTAAGTTCAGAAATAGTGAACCTAGAGGCAGTCCTTCTTTGGAAATATCTCTGAAGGCATGCCATTTCAAACAGATTTCTCTATATCTATCCTTATACCCACAGGCAACATCAGTTATAACTCTCAAAAAATGACATAATTTTATAGCACTTTTATGAAATTCCACACCTGCAGAAACAGCTATGTATTTACAATATGATGTCTATGGCAACCTGATAAATCCACACAACTCAAAATTTTCTTGGGGACAAAAGACAAATATTTATTGAGAACAAATCTGAACAACTGGTTTTACATTCTAAGCCACAAGAAAATAGCAAAGCTACAAAGACAAGACAAAAACTGAAAAAAGCAGCTTACTGTCTTTCACTTTAACTTGATAACACTTAGATGACCCAGGCCCTCTCTCTTGGTCTGTTTCTCCAAGTACATTTTCGAGTTTACAGCTCACCAATGATTCTGGGTTAAAACCACCTTTCTCCTGAGCATCAGAGGTCGAAGCTTTCAGATGAGCTCTCTCTCCAACTTCTCTGGGGTTCCTGGTAGATGAGGCAGAGGTGCAAATGTAAAAGTCTGGCAAGTTTCTTTCCTGAAGCAACCATTTCTCACTGCTGACAGTGACAGTGGAACATTTAAGATGTGGTAATCACTCCAAGGACTGATGCATGTGTGCAGCCTGGAGTATGTTCACTGGTCCTTTCCCTAGGTCCTTTACTATGAAGTGGCGAGACAAGCTTCTCTTTCTGCTCTTTCAGGGAGCTTTTCAGGGAGCTGAGGCTATGTCTCAGCTTCATGCAGAACCATCAGCCTGGAGAGAGACTTTCTTGGCTCACCATTGTCAAGGATACTGTTGTGAAGTGTGAGAGGTAGTGGGATGAGCACCAGGCAAGGGGGCAGGGGACTCCACTGTGGACTGGCTGAGGCACCACACCTCTGTGAAATTTAACCCAGTCATTTAACTTTGGATTCATTTCATCTGTTGGAAAACCAAGGGGTTAATTCAAAACACCTTCAGGGAGGCAGAGGTGAGAGGATCACCATAAGTTTGAAGGCAGCCTGGTCCAGGAATGCTGCCAGTTCCAAACCAGTCAGGGGTACACAGTGCGACCCAGTCTCAAGTCAATATACACAACAAAAGCAGGCTCCCCCAAAGAAAATTGGACAACAACAACAAAAAAACCCCACCTCTTTGGTCTTTCCCAGGAGAACTGCCTAGGCTCCACAAACCTACAGAAAAATGGCTTCTGAGCCACAAGGAGCTGTCACAAATTTGATAGGTTTTTATGCTTGGAGAGGCCTTTGGCCACCTTTAGAGCTTATTCACATTAAACACTTCCAGCAACACTGTGTTCACAAATTTTCATATCACATAGAAGCAGCAAATGAAAAGAGGCCAGCGGAGAGCTGCACAAGGTAGGCACTATAGACAGAGCTAGTCGACGACATTTTCAATTCAATAAACACTGGGTTGAAAGCCTGTCCCATATTGGCCCCTGTACCCGGGGCTGAGGCACAAAAATGAGCAAGGCAGCCCCAAGGGGCAAAAATCTTCTAAGGAGACATGGACGAAGCGGGAGGTAGTAAAAAGTACAGAGGGAACAGGGTGTTGACAAAAGTACCAAAACTAATGAAAACTGGAGAAAAAGGCGGGGGCAAACAGCCAACATTTGCAAGCTACAGTTCTGAATAGTCCTTTTCTAACAGGCTGAAAAGGAGCACACGTGGTTTTAAAAGGCAAAAAGAGAATGTCTCTGTTAAGTTTTAGAAATATCTCCTTTCAAAAAGAGAAAAATGGTCTTTAAAAAAAAATGTTTTGGCACTTAAGAAGGGTAAGCTGGCTGTGTGTTCACCCGGCAGGCAGAAGTGTATTCAGTACCCTGCCATGCCAGTGAGGTGAGCTGCCATGGAACTCTGAACTGCTTTGGGACACTGGGTATACATGTGTCCTCCCTTGCCACAGAGGTTGCACAGGATGATCTTCCTGCAGTAGGGGCTCTTGTGCCCCTCTTCCCCACACCTGTAACACCTGTCCTGCGTGCAGGTGCCATTCATGTGGGTCTGAGAACCACATTTAAAGCACGACTTGGGCTGCCCCTTGTACCAACTGTAGCCCCTCTCTGTTCCCAAGAAGAAGGAGCCAGGCAGGTGCCTCACTCCTCCCTCCCCCTGGCGCAGCTCGATCTGGCACTTGTACTCCCCAGTCCAGATCCCAAACCTGTCAGTCACTTTCACTGGCAAGGCCAGCACATCGCAGTGGCTCTTTAGCCAGGTCACGATATCCTCCACATCCACGGTCTCATTCTGGAAGAGGATGAAGACGGTCTTCAAGCTGGTCTTGCTCCGCCCCAACACCACAAAGTTCTCCCAGCAGTCGTCCTTCTCCCGCTTTTCCTCATAGACGCGGAGAAACAGGGCTAGCTTGTCTGCAGATCTGAAGCTCACATCGAACTGGCGGCTGCCAGGGATCTGGATGACGGCACAGATGTCCTCAGGGTCCATGCCAATGGAGCGCAGGATGAGCGCGCCCACCACGAAATCGCGGGTCGGACAGGCACTATTGTCTCCCTGAAAACAGATGCGTACAAGGAAGCGGCCCTTACCCGGCCCAGTGGCTGGAGGCTCATCCTGGAGTGGTGGCTCAGTAATCACTTCTTTGATCTCACCAGGCTCTGCAGGGGACGCCATGGCCGCTGCTGCCGCCGCCGCCGCCGCTGCCACCTCGGCCATCTTCCTTTGACTGGCGTCTCCGGCTCCGGCTCCCTCCATCCTGCAAGCATCTGCCGCGTAGCCACCAGGGTCTCTGCTGAAGACCCTTGGGTCCCCGCGGCCGGCAGGCGGGAAGTGACCGCGGCCGGCAGGTGGGAGTTGACCGCGGCCGGCAGCTGGGAATTGTCCACGGCCGGCAGGTGGGAGGTGACCGCGGCCTGCAGGTGGGAAGACGCCGCGGTTTGGTGTGGCCAGGCCTGCCGGGCTGCCCAGCCTGCCACCGGCACCTCTTCCCCTTTCTTCTCTCCGCCACTGCTCACGGAAGTCGTGCTTCTTCTCAGCCAGGTTCTTCACCACCTGTGCCCAGCCCATCTTCTCGCCTGCACCCTGGGCTTCCTTAGCCTGGTCCATAGGCTGTGGGGGAAGCAGGAGCTGCAGCTGTCCCCGCTGTACATCCTCCTCTGCTCTGCCTCCGGTCGCCATGTTGCCTCTTTCCCTGACGAAATTCGTTTTTTTTTTTTTTTTTCAGCTAATTTTTACATTGCTCTGTTCTTAGAAACAGTCCTCTGAATCACTAATATAGTTATTATTTTACTCATCATCATCATGATGTGCTGTTCATATCAAAATCACATCTAACACAACAGAAAACATTAAGTCAGACTTGATGATTGTACAAACACATTCAAATATAAAGCTTATTAGGACTAAGAATATCCTAGGGCATTATATCCTTGTTTCCCTCAGATATGACTGAATATTTCAGTTTTTTAAATTAAAAGAAACATATATCATTTAAATGAGGAAAAATAATTCCCAATATATTATTCTGGCTGATAAATAAAGCTAAGAATTAGTCAAAGATAAAAATTTTCATTTACCATCACCACATTTTCTACAATGTATCCTTTAGCTCTGACTATATTAGTGTATGTATGACAAAAAAATGAATTCACTAAGAAGTAATATTTCTTTTGGTATTTCCAGCAGCTGTCATGATAACAGGGAGGAAAAACAAAGAAGAGTAGAATTATATAAATACAGTAGACATGTGAGAAATGCTCAACTACATTAACAATGTATACACATGTATGCATATGTATTTTTATGCATACATATATACCTCTAAATGTGTGTCAGAAGGACACACATCTACATACACATACCAAAAGACATTTATACATACATGAAAGTAATTGATATAGTTCAACACATATCATGGAGATATTGTGACAACTGCACATGTTAGAACAAGGAGGGGAATCAGAGTTTTCTCTCAGGTATCAGTAATGAGTTATTTGCTTAAATTCTTGGCCAAGGGAGCTCCCATAGTCCCCCAGTGGTGATTCACAAAACATTTCCAAACCAGGATTACACCTCACAATATGATGGTGATAAGGTATTATTGAAGTTCCTAAGTCATCATAAAACAGATATCCACATGGCACCTCATTAAAAGCTTCACTGAAAATGATTACATGTGATAGGAATGAAAACTACTCTGCATGTAACTCCAGTAAGAACAAAATGTCTCATACTTAGGAGCTACATGCCAAAAAACAGCAAACGTAGAGTAGTCTTCTACTTTTTCCTAATTTTGCCATAGCGGTCTATTAATAATAGGAGTAATTACTTGCATGGATTACGATTAATTCCATGGGTGAACAAATGCTAAAAGGACCAATATCCTAAGTCTAAAATTGTCAGAGTACTGTAAAAATTATTTCTATCATTCCACTGGAATCAAATTGAAATAAAGTGAGTCCTGAAGAAGAGTGACAAGCTGATACATCTAGTTATGACTTGTAGTCATCAGAGAAATTTCATCTCCTATTAATTGGGAATTAAAACAATGTTATACAGGGGCCTCTTTCTATACACCCTTAGAGGATTTGAGTAACTATGCTATGATGTTTAATGCCTTTTTCATATGGCTCAACTAATGTCTCCTGTATCTGTTTTGAAAAGGTACCAAAAATATTCTAACAGATTCAGAGCTGGGGGATCATTCCAAAATGACCATGTTTTCCAATCTCAACTTTCCTATCTGTCAGAGAAATTGAGAATGTGAGTTTCCATACCCAATGTAAGGCTTTAACAGGTACTGAACATATGAAAATAACAGATACAGTAAGAAAGAAATCTTGGCTCTTACTATCAAGGGAAATATATAATACCTGATGGTCACTAGAAATAGCTGATTTTCTGCAAAGTTCATGCCTCATCTGATGTCATAGAGAGAAATGGACTGACCAGGAAAAAAAATCAAGTCCAAGTATTTGTATGTGTTAAAAGTAATTGACATGCCCACCAATATTAGAAAGTTGTACCTCTGAGTTCCTGAATGGCAAAAGGATTATAACAAGTAAATTTCATTTCAAGTAAAATTCTTTGTTGTTCATCCAGAGACCCTAATGACAGAAAGACTAGTGTCTGGAAGAGTTATTGTTGATTCTTTCAGTGATTCTGGGTAACTGGGGAAAAAGTGGCAATACCACAGCTATTCTATTCAATGGATCTCCCTGGGATAGGAAAGAGCAGGTCTCTATTTTTCTGTGCCAATTTGTAATGCCTGAACTGGATTATCTTCCTTGCTTATAATGTAGCACATTTAGGCTGAGACTGGGATGTCACATCTTTAAAGAATAGCTGTAGCTTCAGAAGCAGGATCCCAATTGCTGCACAGGTGACAGGAGCAGGGGACTCAGAGCTGTGCTCCTGGAAATCAAACAATTCTGACTTTTCCAAACTACATTGGCTCTGTCTCCTGTAGATGTCAGGAGCAGGCTGCCTTTTGTGAGATAATATAGAGTCGGAATTTGGTTATACCCAGGACCAAGTGGTCCTGGAGTATTGCCAGAGCCTGACTGGTAAGAAGCTGTACCTTGGACATTTTCATTAGCACTCTTTTCCTCTGCTTAAAGAACTGTGTGCACTCAAATTGAGCCCAGGATAAGAAACAATGAGGATAATGATCTCAGTTCCAGCAAAGGAGGCAAATTGTGTGGTTACCTTAGAAATCTCCATCAGATATGCTGATTCATTTCTCACTCCCACCTAAATGTACATGTGCTGCCAATAAAAAATAGAAATTAAAAGTGCATAAGAGAAAAAATGCAATTCATTCTGCGTTAGAACTCCAATTATCATAAACAAAACAAAACAATGCAAAACAAAACAAAATGACCAGCCTATGCCAACTAGGAAGTAATCATGTATCTATTGCTTGGGCCAAATTCATGGCTACATACAAGCATCCCTCCCTTTCTGCTTGCTACTGGCTGACTGTGATTCTGTACTAAGGATTGCAGCTTCCTGCTTTCAATTTCTGATGTGTCATGTCATTTCCTCTACTGCAATGATAGATTCTTGAATTTTACTTCTCCAATAAATATATTCCCTCTCTCTCTCTCTCTCTCTCTCTCTCTCTCTCTCTCTCTCTCTCTCTCTCTCTCTTTTTCTCGTGTTTGTGTGTGTGTATGTGTGTGTACGAAAATGACCGAAACATGATGTTACTTTTGTAAGTAGTAATGGTACATTTAGCCTTATTCTGAACATAGGCAGTTTGGGTATGGCATCTTACTTTTTCTAATGGCTATGTTATATTTTGAGGTGTTTGTATTACAGTGTAATATTCATAATGCTTGTACACTTTTTATAATCATTTGTATTTATGCATTTATGTGTAGTTTCACATGTCTGCATGCACGTGCCATTCATTTTGAATTCAAAGTTCCCTAAATACTCACAAAATGCTTTGCTCATTATTAATATACAAATATAGATTTGTTTGGAAAAATTTCAAAAATTCTTTCATTTCCCCTAGTATGCTTTAACCATCATTATCAGTATTCTGTCATTAATTCATATAATTATTCTTTTTCATAATACACTGCTTTCAAGGAAGGCCTCTGTGTTGATTTTTTCTGTGGGGCCATCGATTAGACAATAGACAGAATCTCAGGGACAGCATACATGGGAGGGAAATTATGCCTTTTTCTCTTCATCAGTACATTCAATATTATAGTTGATTCTGACAATATTTGTTTAATGATTCTGCTACAGCATGTAATAGAACATTATTTTGCATCATATTGAAATAATTATTTATGCACACTGTGCTGATACAAGGGTGCTAAAAGATCTATCAAATATTAGTTGCATACACAGTTGTATTAGCAATGTCTGAATAACATTGTTTTATACAAGGGGAGAATTTGCCAAACATTTTAACCAAGCTGTCCAGGAAAACTCCATGACATTACTCACACAAGATATGCCTTGTGTCCTTTGATTGCATGGTGATTCCTTAATGCTTGATTTTTCATATATGTTTTCTGGAATTAGAACCCAGGTAACCATATTTCCAAGCAGCCAGTTTGATGATGGAGTCTTCTACTAGGCTTTGCTTATTAGAAGCAAATTAGCAAAATACCACATAAGGGATATTTGTCAGAGCAGACACAGATGTTCCCTAGTGTTAGCACCTACTGGGCATCTTTCCATATCTATGAATTGTTGCTTCTACTCACTCAGTTTCAACATTTGATTTTGGGATGCTCAAATAAAACTTAAGCATAAATCAAATGTCTCTGCTGTTTTGCTTTTTTCTTTTCTTTTTTTTTAACCACAACATATATACTAAAAGGGATAAATGCTGAGGAGTCTCCTGTAAGTAAAACCTCAATTTTTCATTGAGTTTCATTCTATCTTCGTTACTCTTGAAAATTTGTTTTTAAAGTAATTTTTTACATTGTTATGTTCTTAGAAACAGTACCCTGAATCATTAATATAGCTATTATTTTACTCATATCATCACGTGCTGTTCATATCAAAATCACAGCTAACACAATGAAAAATATCAAGGCAGACTTGATGATTGTACCACCATCTTCAAATGTAAAAGCTTACCAGGATTTATCATATTCTAGGTTTTTATATCCTTGTTTCCCACAAACATGACTGCATATTTCAATTTTTTATGTATAGAAACCTATATCATTTAAATGAGAAAAAATCATTCCTAAGGTATTAACCTAGCCTGATACATAAGGATAAGAATTAATGAACCCAGAGGCAGTCTTTCTTTGGCAACATCTCTGAAGTCATGCCATTTCAAACACTTTTCTCTATAGTTATCCTTATACCCACAGGCAACTATAGTTGTAATTCTCCAAAATTGATATTATTTCTCAGCACTATTACAAAATTCCATACCTGCACAAACTGCTATGTACTTACAATGTCCTGTCTACAGGCACCTGATAAATCCACAAAACACAACATTTTTCCTTGGCAATGAAAGTATGGTACTCAATGTTAAGAATCAATTCATGATCCTAAGGAATAGGATTCCTCCTGTGGAAAAATTGTTTTCTAAGAAGGATATTGAATTTCTAAGATCAATTTAGAAAATATGAACACCAATATAAATATAATTGAAAGTAAAGTAATCACCAAACAAAGGTAGCAGCATGACAACACATATCCACATGCCACCACATATTAGAAACTCTCTGGACTTGCCACAATTAGCAGAAAAGTGGATGGATGCTAAGATAGATAGAACCAGGTTTTTCAACAATGATATTGTGTGGCCTTTCAATTCCAAAAGGCAAAGATAAAAATATTCATTTATCCTTGCTCTGGATATTGCTTTGTATGTTGAGAATGTTTTGTTCAGATTGGTTAATGAATAAAATGCTGATTGGCATGTAGCCAGGCAGAAAGAATAGGTGGGACAAGCAGAGAGGACAATTTGGGGAAGAAGAAGGCTAAGTCAGAATTTGCCAGCCAGACAAAAGGAAGCAAAATATATTGGCAGAACTGAGAAAAGTTACCAAGCCATGTGGCTAAACATAAATAAGTATTATGGGTTAGTTTAAATGTAAGATCTAGGTAGTGATAGGCCTGAGTTAAGAGTCATACATTTTTAATTAATATAAGCCTCTGAGTGTTTACTTGGGTCCAAGTGGCTGTAGTACTGGCATGTGAGAAAGAACTGTCCTGAACATAGGCCATTTGTATAGGAGGCAGTCAGATCAAATAAAATGGCATGCTGTCAAGGATTGGCAAGCTGGATTTAGCCAAAAGCCTGGCTGTATACAATTCCAGAGAATGAAAACTGTCCCACAGAACTGCAGGACACAGAGGCAATAGAAACCTAAGACAGGAAGGGATTTGTTGGGATTTCCCACACTACTGCTCTGAGTAAATTGCCCCTGTTTGCTGTGCAGTAAATGTGCTCCTGTATCTAAAGCCACTGCTTCAGCCTTCATATCAGCAATCAGAGGCTTAGACTTGGACCCTATATTATCTGCCTGCATGATTTATTTTGTAATCAATACCTAACAATAACCATTGTTAGGATATATTGATAATATGCAACATAAGAGGACCCATTAAGATTATGGCTATGTCAGCAACAATTCTTATTTAGCCACCTGGGATTCTGTGAAAATTTCAAGTGTAGATTCTATAAAAAATTGCAGTTGGTGAATCAGAAATAGTATATTGGAAACTGTTACCTGAAAGGTATTATAGGCAGCCCAGAATCACAATCAGCCATCAGCAGGTAGAAAGGAGGCTTTCAGGTAGATAGCCAAGACACTGGGCCAAGTAGCTGAATATATGATCACCCTCTTTTTACTATGGGATGCTTTTCTCTTTTGAGAAATTCATTCTGGGCCTAGGATACATTACAACATTTCCACTTTCAATTTTGTTGTTTCTGCTCCAGCACACACTATTTGGGAGGTTGAAATGAATCAGCAGCTCTAAATGAGATCTCCAAGAGTTACACAGAATTTGCTTTCCATTGATAGCATTGAGATCACTCTCAGTATTGGTTTCTGTGAGAAGGGTCATTCCCCACCTCCACAGTTCCCCAGTGTAAGCTTGAGTAGAAGCAGCAGGAAATATTAGTTTGAAGAATAGAGGAGAGAGAAACAGATAGAAAATACAGGATAGTCTCCAGAGGGTCTGGATCCTAATCCATTGTACTCCACTGTCTCGGTCCTAGGGTATTTAAAGGAAAGCTAAAGGGTTCGACAAAAGACCTTCCCACAGCACAGCCAAGGGCAGAACATCTCAAACACTTGCACTCAGACCTGTGGCCCAGTCATCTCGCTATGCATTCCTGCTGGGTAAAGCCTAAATAGGCTCCTACATGTTCCAATTTCAGACACAGTTTGAAGGTACACACTCCTCCATCAGATGCAATGAGAGCTAATGAAGTTGACAGCAGAACTGGTTTTTACCAGTCAGCCTCTGGCTAAATTCTGGGTCTCAGTTGCTCATGCGTACAACTAAAACCGAATTGTACTTTGGCCCAGACAAGGCAGACTATACCTGACATATACAAAATACAAAGTCTGTGGAAATTAGCAAAGTCAGAGATTGTTTGATTCCCAGCATTACAGCTCTGAGTCACCTGCTCCTATCAAATATGCAGCAAACAGATTTCTGTTATTGTGGCTACTGCTTCTCTTTAAAGAGGTGTCCTCCCTGTCTCAGTTTGAATTCACTTCAGGCTTTAGTATCTGCCAGAGTCTGGTGGGGCTCTGCTCTTTCTTTCTTCTGAAGCCACTGCTTGCCTTAAGTACATGGCATCTCTATGTCAATCTTGAAGTGCTGCTCTATGGGCAAGGAAGATAATTCTCTTGAGGCTTTAGCTTCTGGTATAGATAAGCAGAATCCAGCTCTTTCCCCTACCCTGGGAGATTTACTCTGGGGATGGCTAAGGCACTGTAGTTTCAATCATGATCCTTAGAGTCCTGGAAAATATTGACCAGTAAGATATGTAGACACTACCCTACCTGTCATGCAACAAAATAAAGTATGGACAATAAAGTGTAGCACAGGAAACTTACTTGGTATCATTCTGTTGCCATGTAGTTTCTCACAGGCTCAACTTTACATTTTTAGTTTGCATTTTCACCGTGTTCTGGCAAACAGTATCTCTTGTACCTGCTTTCCTACTTCTTTGCCCATTCCTATCTATGATATCAGAGAGGGCATGAGCTTTGTTGGAAATCAATTATTTATTGATGATGGCATAGAGGTATTGAATACTTGCTTTTAAAACAATAAACATATCGGAAACTTTTTTCTTTGGTATTTATTTTTGTATGCTTTGAACAAGTATGGGTATTATCTTGTGTTTCCACCCACAGACTCAGAATTCCTATGTCCTATAGTAGAGTTGAGACTTGAAAATGTTGGTACATTTGAATCATCCACCACCTCTGATTCTCTGTGCATCTTTATGAATTTCTTCAATACAAGTGTATGGGGAGTCCAGGTATTGTTCTGAAGAAGACATGAAACATCAGACCATAGTACCTTGAAGCCTCTCAGGCTCTATAAAAATACCATCCCTGCACAGCATTGTGTTGTTCCCCTACTATTACCTGAAGTAACATCTCTGATGAGGGCCAAGTGATGCACAGATATATGAGTATATCTATGTCATTAGGACTCAATTTATTTATATATGATTCTGGCAGAAGGAAAGAAATTGTTTTTGTATGTGTCTGTCACCATTCTGGTCTCAGGTTCCTGGCCATTGAATGCAGTGTGGTTTATTATACCATTGCATGGTCTTAATCATAGTACTCATAATTACTAGCCTTTCCCCTGATTATTTGGCCATTTTGACAAAAGATATATTTGAAAGTTGCTCACTATTTTCTCCAACATTGTATGTAGCTTATGAGAATGGGAAATTTTGTTCCTCTTCCTTTTAATCCACTAACATGCAGATTAACCTTCAGTTCTATCACATGTAGTCAATCCCAGTGAAAGTACTAAATAACAGTGAGATATATTTCTGTTCTATGATGACGTAAGTGTTTAGGGACCTCAAAAATAGCTACTTTCTGTCACACTGGGTGGTGTAGGTATATTTTTGAAATGCTCTGTGAAGCTCCAGTGTGGCCCTAAATCCATGCCTTTGGCCATGAAGTAAAACAAATAATACATTATTGCCACATGAGTGAGAAAATTTTACTCAATTCTGGGACTCCTCACTTCTTCCCAGAAACCTCTTTGTCTAGTTCTCCTGCCTATCCTTAATCTGCCTATCTATAAACCAGTCAGTATCTTAATTGAATAAATCACAGTGTTATATATTCAGACAGAGTAAAGGGATATTCCACATGATGTTCTTGGCTTTTTTCACACACACACACACACACACACACACACACACACACACACACACACATTTTATTTATATTGAAAGGAGACATAGATTTATTTCCCTGCTATCAGTTTGAAGAGTTTTACAATTAAAATCAATTTATGGAAATATTTGGGAATACACACACACACACACACACACACACACACACACACACATATATATATATATATACACATATATGTATACACACACACACACACACACACACACACACATATATGGTCTAAAGTATTTATTTCCTAAATATTTCACTTATTAAGCAATGAATTCATCCTGAATTCCTCAGCCCTTGAAACACCAAAACAACCACATTTCCTGGATGTTGTAACTGCCCAGGATGCTTAATTTCATACCACCAGCTAGGCTGTGATCTACAGCTGCCTTAATATATAGAGCAAAAGTTAGAATATACCATGTGTGTACAGAAGCATATCAACATGGCAAATTTATTATGTACAAGGATTATTTACAATCAAGAGATTATACAGATGGCTATATCATGTTTGGTACTGTGTATAAGGAGGATAGGTGCCTGGGACCTAGAAGTTGTCAATGAAACAACTGTAAATTTTCTGTGCAGAGTAAGATGCTATGATAAGTTTTACTAAGGAACTAATGTTTTAAGTATATGCATAACATTCCAATACTTAGTTAAAACTCAGAATATAGCTGCATATATAATTTGGATCTTAAATCCACCAACATTCATATCCAACACCATTTCTCAACAAATCATGTACAGGACCCTTTTCATTGTCACGCTACTTCTCCCATTTTGTTACATGAGGTAGCATGACCACACAATTTCAAAGAGTAAGAAGACTGTGACTATAATTAATTCCATGATTTAAAGAAAATCAGTTAATCACTCAGGACTCATATTTTCTGTCTACGACTTATAGTTACTAAAAAGCAAAATAACAGTGATGTAACACTAAGTCATATGTAAAGTTTGTCTTTTGCTTTATGCATCACTTACCTTGTACATTAAGAAGACAAATAGATGAACATATATAATTCACTTAAATATTTATAATATTTCATATGTGCATACTATAATTCTGTTTTCTAACCCCAAATTATTCTGAGTCTGAGAAGAAATATAGAGGATTTTAATCTCTACTACTCTTATTACATTGTATGTGTCTGGTTGGTAGACAAAAATAGTCCAGGCACTTGCCCATTTCCTAGCATTTACATATACTATTTAGTGAACAGAATTTAAAACTGGAGGAGCACAGAAGACCATGTTCAACTAGGGAGGAAGAAGAACACAATGATCTATAGATTGTTTAGCAGTGTTTCCTTGTATTATATTCATGATGTCATATATTTTGTTTTTATGTTCATTGTGCACAGCCAGGTAGAACTCTCAGTCAACAATATGATCATTTGAAATTTTGTAAACCTAGAATGTATTCAGAATACTCATAATCAAAACCAGGCATACTGGTATTACACAATCCCCGAACACAAGAGAAGGGTGGTAACAGGAATTTCTCTGATTATACAAGACTAGCTACGCTAGACTGGCAAATTCCAATCCAAGGAGAAAACCTATCTCAAATCAGCTACCTTTAATAAACATCTACATCAGAAGTCTCCAGTCAGCTAGTATTGATAAACATCTGCATCAAACCAATATTTGATATAAGCATATTTTCACTCATGAAATTCAAACAAACAAATGGAACTAAATGCAGAATTCCTATTTGTATTCAGCACTCAAAAAATGCCATTATTCCTAGAGGCAGGGCTAATTAAGTCCAACTCTTATTAGAGTGGTTCTTGGATTAAATCAACTAGTTGAGAAGGATAGTTAGAATCTTTTGTCAAGCATGCTTACAATGAGGGCCTATCATGTTTCAGTAGATAGGTCCATATTAAAAGAAAAACAGCGGCCTTAAATGAACACAAGACTTATTAAATTAAGAAAAACAATATAAAATTTAGAGGGTAGAGTAATATTGGAAATTGAAACAGAAATCTAGTATAGGGAATATGTTATATTTTACAAAACAAAATATTTTATGTAAATATTAAGAACATATTTTATGACTATGAATTGAATGTGAAAAGGAAAAAAAAGAATGTCTCATGCCAAAGAAACCATGTAGTCACAAAGAGGGACTTACAATAGAAAACACAATTTCGGAGAATATAAATGTATGTATTTTTTTTCTTTTTAAAAATACATTAATCTTAATTTATTTCCTTATTGTAAAGGCATTGTGAGATACTATATTCTAGTTTGGTCTATTTGGAAGAAGGCCTGGAATCAACATTTCTTTCTTCATTCCAACCAGCTTTTTGTAGAGCATTCTAATAGATATAAATATATTACATATCATTATTCAACTACATTCACATTCATAATAACATACAATAATTGTACAATAATACATATAATTATATATAATAATTATAATTATACTACAAAAATGAACAACCACACACATTAACAGACACAAACAGATCACAGAGAGAGCAGCCAGATGTATTTAGCAGCCCAGAGTCACAATCAGAAAAGTCCAGGCAGGAATGGAGCCTTTCTAGTAAATAGCTAGGATCTAGACCAGAGCAGCTGGAAACTCCCTCAGCCCACCAGCCAACATCAGCCACTTTTCCAGTGTTAGTTGGAGGCAGAGCCCAGGGTAATTACATTTGACCCTGTGTTCCTCTTTCAGTTTCCCTGCTTCTTCACAACACACTGTGAGGGAGAGAGATAGATGAGTCAGCAGCTCTGATGGAGATCTCTAAGTACACTGCAGTCATTTGCTTTCCATTCCTTGTTTGGACATCTGTCTCCTTATTGGTTCCTAATCTATGTCTATTTGAATAGGAGGCAGTCAGATCAAATAAAAAGGCTTGCAGTCAAGGATTTTGCCAGCCAGGCTCCTGGCTAAATCCCACCTCTTAGCTGGATTTAGCCAAGAGCCAGGCTGTAAACAACTCCAGAGAATGAAAACTGTCCCACAGAACTGCAGCACACAGAGGCAATAGAAACCTAAGACAGGAAGGGATTTGATGGGGTTTCCCACACTACTGCTCTGAGTAAAGTGCCCCTGTTTGCTGTGCAAGAAATGTGCTTCTGTATCTAAAGCCACTGCTTCAGCCTACATATCAGCAATCAGAGGCTTAGACTTGGACCTTATATTATCTGCCTGGATGATTTATTTAGTAATCAACACCTGACAAGAACCAGAGATGCTGGATCATATGCTCCCTCAGAGGACTCACTAAGAGAATAGCTGTATAGGGGACAATACCCACTTTGCCACCTGGGACTATGTGAAATTTTCAAGTGTCAGATTCCACAAATAAGTGCATTTGGGGAATGTACATTGTATGTTAGAAAATGTTACTAGTAAGCTGCAATTGGCATCCTAGAATAGCAATCAGGCAGCAGCAGACAGACAGGGAGACTTTCAGGTGGATAGGTTGGATATAGACCCAAGTATCTGGATATTTGATCACCCCTAGTTGCCATGAGATGTTTTTTCCCTTTTCATAATTGCATCTTGGACCTATGATCAATTACATTTTTCCTGTCAATTGCTTTCAATTTTGTTGTTTCTGATGTGCACATATTTAATTGGGAGGGAGAAGTGAATCAGCAGCTCTGAAGGGGATCTCCAAGATTATCACAAGATTTGTTTTTCATTGGTGGAATTGAGGTTACTGTCATTATTGGTTTGAGGCAGATTTTGAATGCACACTCATTCCATTAGCCACAGGGAGAGCAAATAATGTCAGCGGAGCACGTTATTACCACTCAGGCTCTGGCTATATTCGAGCTCTCAGTTGGCCATGGGTATAAGCAAAACCTGACTGCACATGGGCCCAGACAAGGAAGACTGTTCCTGACATATATAGGAGACTGAGACCATGGAAAGTATCAAAGTCAGTGATTGCTTGATTCCCAGCATTACAGCTCTGAGTCACCTGCTCCTGTCAAATGTACAGCAAATAGATTCCTGCTTCTGATACTACTGCTTTTCCTTAAAGATGTGACATCCCTGTCTCAGTTTGAAGTGCTGGAGTAACTGCTAGGAAGATAATTCTTTTGAGGCTCTAGTGACTGACAAAGACTAGGTGAGTCCCGCTCTTTTCTCTCTCATGTAAGATTGTGGGAGTGGATATGGTGTTGTAGTCATGGATCTTAGAGTCACTGTAAAACTGAGCAGTAATATCTGCAGATACTACCCTACCTGTAAGGCAAGGCTCTAAATGGACAATAAAGCATAGCACCGGAAACTTACTTGTTATCATCCTGTTGCCATTTTGGTTCTCACAGGATAAACATTGCAACTTGGTTTGTGTTATCACTGCTTTTGGTTTATAGAAACTCTTGCATATGATTTTTTCTAACCTGTAAACCCATTCCTATCTTTGTATGAGCTTTGTTGGAAATGTATTATTTATTGATGTTGGTCAAGTGATGCACAGATACGTAGATATATCAGTATGTCATCAGGACTCAGTTGATTTGTACATGACTTGGGCAGAAGAAAGGAAATTGTTTTTGAATAAATCTGTCATCATGTTTATGGCATTAAAGCCATATGGAGTGTTCCTTCTAATTCCTGATTTTAATCTCAGTTCTCATACTTTCTTCATTTTTCCACTGATTATTTGGCCATTATGTGCAAAATATATCTGAAGATTGCTCATTGTGTTCTTTTATATGGCATGTAGCTCATGAGAGTGGGAAATTTCATTCCAGCTCATTTTGATCAAAAAGTATGAGGATTAAGCTTCAGTCATATCACATGTAGTCAGTCAAAGTGAAGTTTCTACATAGCAGCAGATGAATTTCTGTTCCATAATGATAGAGGTATACAGCAACTTCAAAAATAAATTCTTTCCATCATATTGAGTGGCATTAGCATATTTTTGAAATGTCTGTAAAACTCTACTGTGGCACTATAGGTTTACCTTTAGCCTAGAAGCCAAACAAAAAACACATTACTGATACCTGAGTGAGAAAACCCTGACACCCCTTCACAGTATAAGGGGTTCTGTTTGCACAATCTATCTTAAATTATTCTATGAGCCATTTCAATTACTTTCAAATACTTATATAGGTTTATGTATGTGCATACATATGTGTTTGCTTATGCATATGTATATATGTATATGGATGTATACACACAGAAAAATACACGTGTACACTTTCTTAACATAGTTTAGAATTTCTTATGTTTGTAGTGCATTTAGCTTATTTCACACTTCTTTTGGCTCCCTCCTTCAATAAAATGTCTGCACTGCAAAACATAAAATAATTACCACTACTTACTAAAATTATTTTACTTATTTGTGCATATACAAATGTATGAATAACCCACAGTGTGTACAGAATATGGTGACTATGTGTAACCACTTTTAACATTGACCTTTTGGAGTTGAAAGGCCTATCAATGTTATTGTACAGTATAAATGTATCCATTGTATCATTACACCAAATATTTGTCTGTGGATTTTCTGATAATATGAGAATTTGAGAGTGTTTCCCATTTGTTTTGGCATAACAATTTGTGACTACATTGTGCTAACCTTTTTTTTTTTAGTTGTATCCTTGCTTTTGTTTAGTTTTTGGTGGCATTCAAGTTTTCTAATCTTTGTGCATTTCAATTCCCATTCTTTCTTAGAAGACACTGTGTTCACAGCAGACATCCTTTTCCTTTTAAAATGAACTGTGTCTGACCATGGCATGCCATATTTTCTTAGTCTAAAAATAACTGTGAGTTGTGTGGATTGATCAGTTGAATTGGGGCAAAACAATGTAAGTTCTGTGACATTAGAGTTGTTGTGTAGTTGTGTAATAGTGCGGTGAAATGACCCGTTTATCTGACACAACTTGTGTTGCATGTGTGTATGTAATAAATCATTAGAAGGCTGTTAGAAACTATATGCCTTCATAGAATTTGCAGATGAAGGCTATCTTTCTGGGTCCACTATCTCCTAGTCATGTGTAGTCAGCTAGGGTACTGTATAGGGCAAAGTTTGTCTTCCTGTCAGTGATATATACCTAAATTACTGCCAAAACATGAAAAATTCTGACATCTCTTTTTGTACAAATCAAGTAATACCCTATGAAAGGATAAATGTTGATAAATTATGACGTTTGAAGGAACTGGTAAAATCATCATTTACCTTGAAATTTTGTAGCCCTGTTTGATTGAGCTTTGACCTTAATAAAGCTAGAAGATTATAAGTAGAAATAATAGCTCTATTAATTGCTTAAGGGACTATTTTTCACATTCTAATAGTGTAAAAATGTTAAAATGACCTTATTTTTAAAAGCAACAATGTTAGAATACAATTTCATCAACTTCTGAGGTTTTTATGTACAGGAGACTCCTCAGCATTCTTCTTGTATGATGAAGTGTCACTGGTATGTGAATATTTTTAAACACACTGTCACCCATCTAGAATTTTTTGTTTCTGTCCCATTCTTTCTTTACTGAACATGTATATTTTTATTTGATCTCATGAGACAAATCCTAAATGCCTATGTTAGTTGTAGTTTAAAATGTTTCAGGTTAGTGCATGTGTTGGTACATGACATTGGTAGCTAGCTCCTCCTTCTGTGATGTCTGTGAGCCTAGCTGCATGACTGAGATACCAGGAAAAAAAAAAAAAAAACTCTGACATCTTTCATAGGATAAGTGTGTTAATTATTTACAATACCTCTCTGAATACATTATGGTGCATTTCAAATATTTTCAAATATTTACTTATGTTTATATATGTGTATGAGTTTGTTTATGCATATTTATATATATGTGTGCATGAATGTATGCATATGTATTATTATTGACATAATTTATTTTATACATGAGTACTGTAATTAGGTTTTTCATATTTCTTTCTGCTTCCTATTTTAATACAATGTCTGTTCTAGTAGATATCAAAATTAATTCCATTGTTATTAAAAATATTTTATCATATATATAAATGTATATATAACTAACCCACACTGTGTACAGAATATGGTGATTATATGTAGCCATTTTTGTCATTGACCATTTGGAAATTAAAGGCTTATAAAAGCTATTGTCCAATAGGATTTCATCATTTATATGTTGGGATCCATCCTTTGTCCATAGATATTCTGCTATCTGTGGGAAGTTTAGTTAGTTGCACATCTATCTTAGCATACCTGTAGCAGTACTTTATTTGTTCTCCAGCTCTCAAATTATGTCACTGAGACATCTCATTAACTTTGAAAACCTGACTTTAACTTAAGCTTTTTCCCAATTAGCTCTTACGAATTAAATAAACCCATTTCTAATAATCTACATTCTGCCATGTGGTAGCTCTTTACCTCTCTTCCATTCTGCACATTTGACTACCTCCACATCTTGCTGGGAAATTTCCTGCCTCTTAGCTTCTTTTCCCCAAGTCCTATCACTGTCTGGATGTCTCACCTATTAGTTCCTGCCTAGCTGTTGACTGTTCAGCTCCTCATTAAACCACTAATGTGCAGTACTTTGTACTATACAAATATTATCCCACAACTTTCCACTTTTTTCTTTAATAAAATGTAAGTGTTTGAACTCTAACATAGTAAAACTAAATAATGAGAACAATTATCCAGTAAGCATTACACTCACAATATCTATTTGTTCTTTTTGACAACTATCTATTTGACAACTTTAGAGAATGTAGTCTATTATCAATCCTACCTTGGTGAGTCTAAAGTTTTGTACCTAAATAATTTTCTATAATAGCTCATATTACCAATCTAGAAATGTCTTTTTAGACCTTAAAATGTTTTTATACCTCTCTAGTCTTCAAACCCCATAGAGACTTGAGAATGTCTAGAATACTAGAATATTACCTCAGGAAATGGGAAGGGCAGAACAAGCAATTTCAACAACTGTAGAAATCAGAGTCAGCTGACTGCTTGTACAGGTACCCAAGGTTCTCTAAAACATTAAAGAATCTATCTTTAGCTTACATGCCCAGAATATCTGACAGAGTTTTCTGTGAGGCAGGAATTTTGCAGGACTGTACTACTTCATCTTGACAAATTCAGCAGTAGACGTCCTCTGTGACCATTGTGTCTAATTTGGACAGCATACTGTCCACAGTCTAGACAAAATGAATTTCTTTCCCAGTGGTTACCTTTGTCACATTGAAAGCAACCTTGATTTGGTGGTTCATTGATACCCATCTGCTTCTGTAGTGGATTGGTACTTCAATGAACTGTCCTGAAAAGCCTTATTTTATTAAAATATCTTAAATGTCATATTCTATAGATCTCTCATGTAGACCAACTATCTATATAAAATACATCTGTGTTTAATCTTGAAAACATACCTAATATGAATACAAGTTTGATTGTTAGAGGTGACTAACTAGTAACCTACATTTTAATTTTCCTGAGAAGTTTATGGTAGAACCTTTCAAGGTCTAGAATTTATGTTACATTTCCAAATGTGCGGTCTAGTTTCAATATTTTAAATAAGGGTAGAAACATATATAAAGTATGTTGTTAGAAAAATAACCTTAAATTTTTATTATGAAACGATTATCCATACCAATATAAAATATTTGATGTACCGGGCGGTGGTGGCGCATGCCTGTAATCCAAGCACTCGGGAGGCAGAGCCAGGCGGATCTCTGTGAGTTCGAGGCCAGCTTGGGCTACCAAGTGAGTTCCAGAAAAGGCACAAAGCTACACAGAGAAACTTTGTCTCAAAAACAAAACAAAAAAATATTTGAGACAAGTATATCCTTTTTAGTTTAAAGATAGACTTAATAATCTAACCTTTTATCCTATTATTCATATGTGCTCCCCCACTATCTTCAGAAAGACATTACTGAATCTATCTTCCTTTCTTTCTTAGTTTTCTCCCTGACCATGAACAATAAACATTTGCACCCAACACCAAACTAACAAAAATATCCATTATGCACATAGTGACAAAAAACTACCCATTCTACCTGTCAGGTATATGGGCATCTTCCAGAATACATATATTAAAAATCAGGCATACAGGCACCACCATCCAATCACAGGACACAAGACAAATGTACTGTGATTAATCTTATGGAGTTTTACTGGACAGCTTGGTTAATGTGCTTGGCAAATTCTCTACTTGTCTGAAACACTATGTCAATCTGAAATGCTAATACACCTGTATGTGCAACTAATATTGGATGGAACTTCTAGCACCCTTGTATCAGGTGGTTTTATATACTGTTTCACCATGTTTGCACTATGAAGCAAACCAATGTTCTACTACATGCTGAAGAAGTATTATTAACAAATATTGTCAGTTTGGCCTGTAATATTTAAGGAGATGATGAGGAGGGCAAGTCAGAATTTCACATGTTTGGTAGCCCTGAGTGTCTGTCCACATTCTAATCGATGGCCCAACAAAAATGACAACACAGGGACTTTCCCCTAAACTCGGATGTCACGCAAAAGAGAGTAACTGTATGAACTTAGGACAGAGTACTGATAAGCATGATTAAAACAGTTCTATTATGGGAAATACAGTGAATTATTGAATTTTTTCAAAATGTCTAAATTTGTAATGTGACTACTGAGCAAAGTATTTTGTAAGTATTTATGGAACTTTGATTCCAAAATGAATGTCATATGCATGCAGATATATGTGTAACCACACATAAATGCATACATACAAAGGAGAAATTAGAAAAAGTATAGAGGTGTTATGAATATTACACTATAACAACAAAAACCTCAAAATACTATATAATCATTAGGACACAGTATATCCAAATTGCCTATGTTCAATATATGGCTAAATGTACTATTACTGTTTACAAAAGTAGCATCTTATTTCAGTCATTCACACACACACACACACACACACACACACACACACACACACATATATATTTACTTATACATCAGAAATATATTTATTGGAGTGGTAAAAATTCAAGAGTCTATCATTGTAGTGAGGAAATGACATGACATAATGGAAACTGTCTGCAGCAAGCTGCAATCCTCAGCACAGAATCACATTCAGCCAGCAGTAGGCAGAAAGGGAGGGTTGCATGTATCTAGTCAGGAATTTGGCCCAAGCAATGGATACATCATTATCTCAAAGTTGGCATGAGCTTTTTTATTTATTTATTTAGTTATCTATCTATCTATCTATTTATTTATTTATTTATTTTAAGTGGAGTTGGAGCTCAGATTAAATTGCATCTTTTTGTTGTTGTTGTTTTTGTTTTTTCTCTTGAGCACTTCAATATCGCTGCTTCAGTGGCAGCACATGGACATTTAGGTGGGAGGGAGAAATAAAACAGCATGTCTGATGGAGATCTCCAAGGTTACCATAGGATTTTCCTGCTTTGCTGGAACTGAGATCACTGTCCTTATTGTTTCTTATTCCAGGCTGAATTTGAATGCACACTGTCCTCAATCAGAGACAAGGATTGCTAATAAATGTGTCTGAGATGGGGCTTCTTACCAGTCAGGCTCTGGCTATACTCCAGGACACAGTTGGTCCTTGGTATAACAAAAGCCCAAATCTATATTGGCCCGGAAAAGGCATACTGCTCCTGACATCTATAGGAGACAGAGCCCATGCAATTTATCAAAGGCAGGATTGTTTCATTCCCAAAAATCACAGCTCTGACTTCCCTGCTCCAGTCACCTGTGCAGCAATTGTGTTCATGCTTCTGAAGCTGTAGCTTCTCTTTAAAGATGTGACATCCTGGCTGTGGATTTCTGTATCTGCCTGCAACTGTCACTGGACAAAAGCTCTATGATGATAGAGCTAGGTTATTTGCTAGGCTGGACACCAGAATAGACCGGCCCAGGCACCCTCTGGACTACTGTAAGCAGACCAAGGTGGGGTCAACCTTATGGATTCCGGAGAGCCTCCCCAGCACCCTGCCTGTTCCTATTCCCATGATGTCCTCATCTATCATGGTATCTTTCTCCCTGTCCTCCCACTCTGTCCCTGTTCCATCTTGACCCTCCTATTTCCCTATGTTCACATCCCCCACTCCTCACCCTCTGCCACCACCACCCCCAGTCCACTCATGTAGACCTCATCCACTTCTCCTTCACAGGATCATCCATTTGTCCTTCTTAGAGTCTTTTCCTGTTAGGTAGCCTCTGTGGATTATTGGGTTGCAGTCTTGCCATTCCTTCCCTCCCATTTATACCAAGCTGAGCTTTGGGAATCCAACTGATGAGAGAGAGGAAAGACACTGCATTTGAGAAACGCTGAGATCATGATGGGAGGACGTGAAGAGATGATCAGCCACACTAGTCAAAGCCCATGAACTGTGAACTGGTGGATGTGGAGCCCCAATGGGACTGGACTAGAACCCCTGGATACAAAAGATGGTTGTTTGGCTCTAACTGTTTGGGGGGGCAGCCAGGCAGGGGGATCGGGATCTATCCCTGGTCTATGAGCAGGCTTCTGGAATCTGTGGTGTGACACCTTGCACAACCTTGGTGCAGTGGGAAGGGGCTTGGACCTGCCTGGGCTCAGTATGCTGGTCTCTGCTGACTTCCCGTGGGAGACCTCGATTTGAGCGATGTGGGGATGCAAGGTGTCTTGGATAGGAGGGTTCGGGTGTGGGAGGAAGGAGGAGGGGAGTCTGTGTATAGCATGTGGAGTGAGTAGAAAATTTCTTAATAAAGAAAAATGAAAAAAAAATATGTGTCACTCATGTCTCATTCTAAAAGTGTTGCATTATAAACAAGAAAGATAATCCAATTCAGGATTTACTACGTGGCACAGAAAAAGAGAGTCCTGCTCTTTCTTATCCTATGTAGATCCACTGTGGGAATAGCTATGGTATTGTCACTTTTATTCATTTTCCTAAAGTTATTGAAAGTATCAAGAGACCACTGTTCCAGACACTATCCTTTCCACCACTAGAGTCTCTGGGTAGACAATAAAGAATTTTATTTGAGAAATTTACTTGTTATAATTTTTTGTCATTTACAGTCTCAGAGGTACAACTTCCTAATGTTGGTGGACACTGTCAATTCCTTTTGACACATAGAACATCTTGGACCATTTTTTCCCTGGTCAGCCCATTCCTCTCTAAGACATCAGGCCAGGCATGACCTTTGTTGGAAATCAGTTAATTATTTCTAGTGACAGTGTGGTATTTCAGCTCCCTTGAGAGTAATTAAGAGCCCCAATTTCTTTCTTCTTGTTTCTGGTATTCTATATGTTTACAACCTGTGAATGGCTTACCTTGTGTCTGATAACTCACATTCTGAATTTCTATGAGGTATAGAAACATGAGACTGGAAAAATTTGTCATTATGGATGAACCCCCAACTCTGAATCTGTTAGAATATTTTTGGTACCTTTTCAACACAGATACAACATGAGGCTTAAGTTCAGCCACATGAAAAAGGAATTAAACATCAAAACATAGTTACCCAAAGCCTCTAAGTCTTAATAAACAGAGACCCCGGCATGTCATTGTGTTAATTCTCTATCAAGTGATAACCAGAACTTTCAGCTTATCATTATGTCTTCAGGAATCACTTTATTTCAACTTGACTCCAGTGGAATAAGGCAAATAATGGTTATAGTTCTCTGACAATTTAGTCTCAGGTTATTGTCCCTTTATGAGTATAGGGCATTTATTCACCTCATGGAATTAATTGTAATCCTTGCAAGTAATTGTTTACTCCTATTAAATATAGGCCACTATGGCAAATGTAGAAAACTACTCAACAGGTGCTGTTTTAAGTCATGTAGTTCATGAGCATGAGATATTTTTTTCTTACTAGAGTTATATGAAGAGTAGTTTTTCAATTCCTATCTCATGGAATCATACTCAGGGAAGCTTCTAATGGGAATCCATGTGGATATCTGTTCTATGATGACTTAAGTATGTAGGATCTTCAGTAATAGCTTATCACCATCATATTAGGAGATCTAAACCTGGTTTGGAAATGGTTTGTGAATCACCAGTGGGGGACTATGGGAGATACCTTGGTCAAGAAGTTAATCAAATAATTCTTTACAGACATCTGAGAGAAAACTCTAATTCCCCTTTAGGGTCAAACATGTGCAGTTTTCACAATATCTCCACGATATGTGTTGAACCATATCAATTAATTTCATATATGTATAAATGTTTTTGTATGTGTATGTAGAAGAACCTCCTTCTAAAACACATTTAAAGGTATAAATATATATGCATGTATAAAAATACATATGCAGACATGTATATGCATCTTTATGTAGGTGAGCATTTCTCCTATATGTACAGTATTTATATAATTCCACTCTTATTTCTTTTTCCTCCAGCATTACAATGTCTGCTCCAGGAAATTACAAAAGAAATATTACTTCTTAGTAAATTTATTTTTTCATACATGCATAAATATAGTCAGAACTAAAGGATGCATTGCATAGTATGTGCTGAGGATAAATGAACGTTTTTATTTTTGTTCTTCTCAAACTGAAAGGCCTCACAATATCATTTTGACAAACTTGCTTCTATCTATCATAGCATCCTTTCTTTTTCCATAGCTTTTCTGCTAAGTGTGGCACATCCAGAAAGTTTTGAGTACACTGAGCAGGACAATAAGTGTTGTCATGCTGGTACCCGTGTTTGCTTGTTTCTTTACTTTGGATTGTACTTTTTGTTGGTGTTCATATTTTCAAAATATTGTTTTTTGAAAATTGATATCCTTCTTAGAAGACATTTTTTCTACAGGAGGAATTCTACTCTGTAGGATCATGAATTGTTTCTTAGCATTGAGTACCATACTTTCTGAGTACAGGATAAATGTTGAGTTGTGTGGTTTTATCAGGTTGTCATAGACATGACATTTTAAGTACATAGCAATTAGTGCAGGTGTGGAATTTTGTAATAGTACTGCAAAATAATGTAGTTTTGGAGAGTTACATTTAAAGTTGCTTGTGGCTATAAGGATAGATATATAGAAAACAGTTAGAAAAGTTATGATGTCAGAGATATTGCCAAAGAAGGACTCTCTCTGAGTCCACTATTTCCTAGCCTTATGTATCAGGCTAGGTTAATATATTGGAAATTATTTTCCTCATTTAAATGATACATGTTTCTATTAATGAATAAAGATTGAAATATTCATTCATGTCTGTGAAAAACAAGGATATAATACCCTAGGGTATGCTAACTCCTAATAACTTTTTTCATTTGAAGGTAGTGGTACAATCATCAAGTCTTCTGTGTCGTTTTCAGTTTCATTAGTTGTGATATTGATATGAACAGCACACGATGATTTTAAGTAAAACAATAGTTATATTAATGGCTCAGGGGACTGTTTCTAAGAACATAACAATGTAAAAATTAGTTACCAAAACATGATTGTCAAGAAGAACGATGATAGAATATAATTTAATAGACTTTTATGGCTTTATTTACAGATAACTTCTCAGGATTGTTCACATGAAAAAAAAAAACAGTGAGGACACTTGATATGTGCTTAGGTTTTATTTAAGCATTACAAAATCCGGTGTTGAAACTGAGTGAATGCAAGCACTGATTCATAGACATGGAAAGGTGTTAAGTAGTTGCTGACATTAGGGAATATCTGTGTGATCTCTGACAAATATCCCTTAAAATATATATATGGTTTTTTGAGACAGGATTTCTCTGTGTAGCTTTGAGCCTTTTCCTGGAACTCACTTGGTAGCCCAGGCTGGCCTCGAACTCACAAAGATCCACCTGGCTCTGCCTACCAAGCTCTGGGATTAAAGGTGTGCACCACCACCATCCGGCTTATTATATTTTTCTTATTTGCTTCTAATAAGCAAAGCTCATAGAAGGCTCCATCAGCAAACTGGCTGCTTGGAAATATGATTACCTGGGTTCTAATTCCGGAATACATACATGAAAAATCAGGCATACTGCATCACTATCAAAACACAGGCCATGGGGCACATGCAGTGTGAATAATCTCATGTAGATTTCCTGCCATCTTGGTGAAGATGTTTGGTAAATTCTCTACTTGTGTGAAACACTATGTCAACCTGACATTGCTAATACCCCTGTGCATGTAAGTAATATTAGATGGATCTTCTAGCACCCTTGTATCAGGTCAGTTTGTATACATAAATGCTTCAATATGAAGCAAACTCGTGTTCTACTACATGCTGAAGATGGATCAGTAAATAAATACTGTCAGATTGGCCTATAATAATGAATGAGCTGATGAAGAGTGCAAGTCAGAATTTCACATGCGTGGTAGCCTTGAGAGTCTGTCCAAGTTCTTTTTTTTTTTTTTGAGACAGGGTTTCTCTGTGTAGTTTTGGTACCTGTCCTGGATCTCCCTCTGTAGACCAGGCTGGCCTTGAACTCATAGAGATATCTGCCTGACTCTGACCCCCTGAGGGCTGGGATTAAAGGCGTGTGCCACCTTTGCTGGCTCTGTCCATGTTCTAATTGATGGCCCTACAGAAAAACAACAGAGGGGTTTTCTCTAAACTCAAATGTCACATAATAGAGAGTATCTGTATGAACTAAGGATAGAGTAATGATAATGATGATTAACGAATAATTCTAGTATGGGAAATGCAGTGAATATTTGAGTTTTTTCAAAATACTTTAATTTATATATGACTGATGAGCAAAGTGTTTTGTAAGTATTTATGTAATTTTGAATCCAAAATGAATGCCATATGTATGCAGGCATTTGTGGATCCACACATAAAAGCATACATACAAAGGAGAAAATTTTAAAAGTGTGCACGGATTATGAATATTACACTATATTATGAAAACCTCAAAACAATACATAATCATTAGGACACATTAAGATACCATATCCAAGCTGACTATGTTCAGTGCATAGCTAAATGTACCATTACTCTTTACAAGAGTGACATTTTATTTCAGTCATTATTGTACATATATACATATATATGTATATGTATATATATATATGTGTGTGTGTGTGTGTGTGTGTGTGTGTGTGTGTGTGTGTGTGTGTGTGAAATATACTTATGGAGTGATATAATTAAAGAACCTATCATTGCAGTAGAGAAAATGACATGACATATCAGAAACTGTCAGCAGGACAATGCAATTGGCAGCACACACTCATAATCTGCCAGCAGCAGGCAGAAGAGAAGGTTTCATGTAGGTACCCAGGAATTTGGGCCAAGCAACAAATACATGATTACCTCCTAGTTCGCAAGTGGTTATTTTTCTTTTGGATTTTTTTTTTTTTGATAATTGGAGTCAGAGCACACAGTGAAATACATTTTTTCCTCTGGTGCATGTAACAATTCTACTGCTTCAGTGGCAGCACACGTACATTAAGGTGGGAGGGAGAAATGAAACAGCAACTCTGATGGGGATCTCCATGGTTACCATAGGATTTGCCTCCTTTGGTGGAACTGTGATCACTGTTCTTATTGTTTCTTATTCGGGGCTCAATTTGAATGCACACAGACCTTCAATCAGAGGGAAGTAGTGCTGATAAATGTGTCCAAGGTGGGGCTTCTTACCAGTCAGGCTCTGGCTATACTCCAGGACACAGTTGGTCCTAGGTATAACCAAAGTCCAACTCCATATTTGCCCAGAAAAGGCAGCCTGCTCCTGACATCTACAGGAGACAGCCCATGCAGTTTACAAAGTCAGAATTGTCTGATTACAATGAGCACAGCTCTGAGTCCTCTGCTCCGGTCATCTGTGCAGCAAATAGGATCCTGCTTCTGAAGCTATAGCTTTTCTTTAAAGATGTGACATCCCAGTCTCAGTATGAATGTACTACATTATAAATAAGGAAGTTAATCCAATTCAGGCTTTACTTCCTGGCACAGAAAAAGAGAGTTCTGCTCTTTCCTATCCTAGGGAGACCCACAGTGGGAATAGCTATGGTATTTTCACTTTTATCCAGTTACATAGAGACATTGAAAGTATCAAGCAATAACTGTTCCAGACACTAGCCTTTCTGTCACTAGAGTCTCTGGGTGGACAATAAAGAATAACACATGCTATTTACTTCTTATTATCCTTTTGCCATTTAGGGACTCAGATGTACAATTTTTAAATGTTTGGTGGGCATTGTTAATTCCTTTTGACACATAGGAACTCTTGGACATGATATTTTTCCCTAGTCAGTCCATTCCTCTCTATGACACCAGGCAAGGCATGGACTTTGTTGGAAGTCATTTTTTTTTATTTGTAGTGACAGTCAGATATTACATGCTTCCCTTGAGAGTAATAAAGAGCCAAGTTTTCTTTCTTCTTGTATCTGGTATTTTCATATGTTTAGTACTTGTGAATGTCTACTCTTGTGTCTGAAATCTCACATTCTGAATTTCTCTGACAGATTGGAAAGTTGAGATTGTTAAACAGAGTCATTTAAGAATGATCCCCCAGGTCTGAATCTTTTAGAATATTTTTGGTACTTTTTCAACACAGATACAGGAGGCTATAGTTCAACTATAAGAAAAAGACATTAAACATCATAACATAGTTACCCAAAACCTCTAAGGGTCTATAGAAATTGTCCCATGCCTATCATTGTGTTAATTCCCAATTAATATGACATAAAATTTTTCTGATGATGGTCAAGTGATAATGAGATCTATCAGTTTATCACTATGTCTTCAGGACTCACTTTATTTCTGTTTGACTCCAGTGAAATGAGAGAAATAATTTTTATAGTTCTGACAATTGTAGTCTTAGGTCCTTGGCCATTCGTGAGTGTAGGGTATTTATTCACCTCATGGAATTAATTGTAATCCTTGCAAGTAAATGATTACTCCTATTATAAAAAGACCACTATGGCAAAAGTAGGAAAAAGTAGAAGACTGCTCTACATGTGCTGTTTTTTGGCATGTAGCTCAAGAGGATGAAACATTTTGTTATTGGTGGAGTTGTATGCAGAGTAGTTTTCATTCCTTTCACATGTAGTCATTCCCAGGGAAGCTTCTAATGAGGTGCCACATTATTATCTGTTCTATGATGACTTACGGATGTAGGATCTTCAGTAATATCTTATCACTATCACATCACAAGGTCTAAACCCTAGTTTAGAAATGCTTTGTGAATCACCAAGAGGGACTATGGGAACTCCCTTGGCCAAGAAATTAACCAAATAACTCATTTATGACACCTGAGAGAAAACTCTGATTTCTTTTCATGGTCAAGGATGTGCAGTTTTCACCATATCTCCATGATTGGTGTTGAACCATATCAATTACTTTCATGTATGTATAAATGTGTTTGTATGTGTATGTAGATGTACCTCCTTACAACACACATTTCGTGGTATAAATGTATATGTGTATATAAAAACATATATGCATAATGGTATATGTACATTTATGTAGCTGAACATTTTTCAAATGTGTAATGTATTTATGTATTTATACTCTTCTTTCTTTTTCCTCTAGCACTACCATGTATGCTTCAGAAAATTCCAAAAGAAATACTACTTCATAGTGAATTTATTTTTTTCATTCATACACAAATAAAGTCAAAACTAAATGATGCATTGCACAGAATGGATTGAGAATAAATGACTATTTTTATTTTTAACCTGGAATTTTAAGGCCTCACAATGTCATTGTTGAAAAACATGCTTCTATCTATCTTAGCATTCATCCTTTCTCCTTAAGCATTTCTACTAAGTGTGGTGAGTCCAGAGAGTTTCAAATACAAGATGGCATAGAGATATGTGTTATTATGCTGGTACCCTTGTTTGGTTGTGTCTTTACTTTGGATTATAATTTTGGATGTTGTTCATATTTTCTAAATATCGGTCTTTGAAATTGGATATCCTTCTTGGAAGACACTTTTTACAAGGAAGAATTCGGTTCCTTATGATCATGAAATGTGTCCTAGCATTGAGTACAATACTTTCTTTACCCTTGAAATATGTTGAGTTGTGTGGATTTATCAGGTGGCATAGACATGAATTTGTAAGTACATAGCAATTTGTGCAGGTGTGCAATTTTGTAATAGTGCTGTAAAGTGGTGTCATTTTGGAGATTTACAACTAAGTTTGCCCTTGGGTATAACAATAGATATATAGAAAACTGTTGGAAATGACATGCCTTCAGAGATATTGCCAATGACAGACTGCATCTTGGTTCACTACTTCTTAGCTTTATGTATCAGGTCAGGTTAATACACTGGGAATTATTTTTCTCATGTAAATGGTAAATATTTATTTTAATCAGAAAAATTGAAATATTCAGTCATGTCTGTGGGAAACAATAATATAATACCATAGGATATTGTAAGTCATGATCAGCTTTGTATTTGAGTGTGGTGGTGCAATCATCAATTCTGCCTTGATGTTTTCAGTTTTCTTAGTTGTGATTTTGATGTAACAGCACATGATGACGATGAGTAAAATAATAGATATATTAATGATTCAGGGGACTGTTACTAAGAACATAACAATGTAAAAATTGGTTGAAAAAAACCAAGAGTGTTCGACCATTCAATCACCGGAGTTGGTCAGCTCAGGCAACCTCTCAACCATAGTGGAGTCATTATGGATTCCTGGGGATCTCTCTAGCACTCTGATTCTTTCTAATCCCATGGTGTCTTCATTTATTGTGGTATCTCCTTCCTTGTTCTCCCACTCTGTTCCTGATCCAGCTAGGTTCTCCTGCTCCCTTAAGCTCTCTTTTCCCTGACTCTGTCTCTCAACTACCCAGCCTCAACCTGGTTTGTTCATGTAGATCTCATCCATTTCTCTGTTGCTGGGCAGTCCCTGTACCTTTCTGAGGGTCCTGTTTCCTAGCTATCCACCCTGGAACTGTGAGGTTTAGTCTGGTTATTCCTTGATTTACATTTGTTATCCACTTATGGGTAAGTACATACCATGTTTGTCTTTCTGAATCTGGGTTACCTCACTCAGGATGATATTATCCATGTCCATCCATTTGCCTGCAAACCTCATGATGTCATTGTTTTTCTCTGCTGAGTAGTACTCCATTGTGTATATGTACCACATTTTCTTTATCCATTCTTCAGTTGTAGGGCAGCTAGGTTGTTTCCAGGTTCTGGCTATTACAAATAGTGCTGCTTTGAACATAGTTAGTATGTAACTTTGTGGTATGATTGAGCATTCCTTGGGTATATGCCCAAGAGTGGTATGGCTGGGTCTTGAGGTATATTGATTCCCAGTTTTCTGAGAAAGTGTCATACTGTTTTCCAAAGTGGCTGTACCAGTTTGCATTCCCACCATCAGTGTCGGAGTGTTCCCCTTGCTCCACATTCTCTCCAACATAAGCTGTCTTCAGTGTTTTTGATCTTAGCCATTCTGAAAAGTATAAGATGGTATCTCAGAGTCATTTTGATATGCATTTCCCTGATGACTGAGGATGTTAAGTAACTCCTTAAATATCTTTCAGCCATTTGAACTTCTTCTGTTGAGAATTCTTTGTTTAGCTCTAGAGTCCATTTTTAATTGGACTGTTAGGTATTTTGATGTCTAGTTTCTTTAATTCTTTATATATTCTGGACATCAGCCCTTTGTCAGATGTGGGTTTGGTGAAGACCTTTTCCCGTTCTGTAGGCTCTTAATTTGTCTTTTTGACCATATGCTTTACACTGCAAATCTTCTCGTTTTCAAGAGGTCCCATTTATTAATTGTTGCTCTCATTGTCTGTGCTACTTCTGTTTTAGTAAAGAAGTGATCTCCAGTGCCAATGTGTTCAAGACTACTTCCTACTTTTTCTTCTATCAAGTTCAGGTTAACTATATTTATGTTGAGATCTTTGATCCACTTGATCTTAATTTTTGTGCACAGTGACACAAACAGATATATTTGCATTCTTCTACATGTTTACATCCAATTATGCCACCACAATTTGTTGAAGATACTTTATTTTTCCCTGGTACAGTTTTGGCATCTTTTTTAAGCGCAAATGAGAAAAATAATAAATGGGAAACATGGAATACACTAATAGCCCATGATAGTGTGCTGAATAATTTGGTGTCAACTTTGCACAAGCTCAAGTTATCTGAGGTGAGGGAACCTAAACTAATAAAATACCTCAAAGAGACAGAGGAGACTCTACTTGAATACCCATTCAATTCAATGATAACTTTGATTCTTTCAAAACCATTATTGTACCAGGTGACACATATTGAGTGGAAACTATATTGTGAAACATTGGAAAACCACAATTGAAGTTTATGACTTTGGTACTTAATTGTTCAAAAAATCTTAAGTAGTACATTCTGGGAATACAGGTTCTAGCTCAAGGGAAGGAGGTGTTTCAGAACTTTTCTAGGTGTATTTATTCAATTATTTTAGTGTCATAAGAAGATCAATCAATTTTCTCATCAACAACAAATTTCATTCCATCCTAGAATATAACCAAAAATCATTATAATAATCTTTATAGATTTAGATGTTTCTTGGGCATATGGGGCTCTCAACCACTTGGAACATACCCAACTCTTAAAAATATCCTTTTCCATTTAAAAAATTGGAGGTTAACAACATATCAGGTTTTATATTCATGTACTTTTAAACATTTATAGGCACAACTAAACGTTTCTTTTTTTATAATTTTTTTCTTTATTATTATGTGTTTTAAATTTTATACATCAGCCATGGTTTCCCCTGTCCTCCCCCTTCCCACCCCCACCCCTACCTTCCCCTCTAGCCCCTCCCCTCCATTCCCATGTCCTCCAGGATCAAGGCACTCCTGGGGATTCATTTAAACCTGGTGGATTCAGTACAGGCAGGTCCTGTCACCTCCTTCCAGACTGAGCAAAGTGTCTCTGTGTAAGCCCAAGGTTTCAAACTGCCAGCTCATGCACTAAGGACAGATCCTGGTCCCACAGACTGGGTGTCTCCCAAACAGATCAAGCTATTCAATTGTCTCACTTATCCAGAGGGCCTGATCCAGCTGGGCGCTCCACAGCCTTTGGTTCATAATTCATGTGCTTCCATTCAATTGCCTATTTGTCCCTGTGCTTTTTGCAATCTTGGATTCAACAATTCATGCTCTTGCAGACCCTCCTCTCTCTCGACAGTTGGACACCTGGAGCTCCATCTGGGGCCTGGTTGAGGATCTCTGCATCCACTTACATCAGTTATTGGATGAGAGTGCCAGCACGACTGTTAGGGTGTTTAGTCATCTGATCACCAGACTAGGTCAGATCAGGCTTTCTCTCAACCATTGCCGGCAGACTACAGAGGATATATCATTGTGGATTTCTGGGGACCTCTCGAGCACTCTGCCTATTCCTGTTCTCATGTGGTCTTCATTTATCATGGTCTGTTATTCCTCATTCTCCCTTTCTGTTCTTGATCCAGCTGAGATCTGCTCCCCTAAGCTTTCTTTCCCTCATATCTTGCCCTTCATTACTCCCACTGTTGTCCAGGTTGTTCATGTAGATCTCATCCATTTCTCTGTCATTGGGTGAGGCTTGGGTCTTTCCTAGTGTCCCGTTTTCTAGGTAGCCTCCCTGGAGTTGTGTAGCAGTCTAGTCATCTTTGTTTTACATCTAGTATCCTCTTATGAGTGAGTACATACTATGTTTGTCATTCTGAGTCTGGGTTACCTCACTCAGAATGATTTTTCTAGATCCATCCATTTGCCTGCAAACCTCATGATGTCATTGTTTTTCTCTGCTGAGTAGTACTCCATTGTGTATATGTACCATATTTTCTTTATCCATTCTTCAGTTGAAGGGCATCTAGGTTGTTTCCAGGTTAAATCAAGACCAGAGAAACCATTTAAATAGTCCAATAACCCCTAAGGAAATAGAATCAGTCATTAAAAGTCTCCCAACCAAAAAAAGCCCTGGACCTGATTGTTTCACTTCAGAATTCTACCAAATCTTCAAAGAAGACTTAATACCAATACTCTTTAAATTGTTCCACACAATAGAAGCAGAAGGTATATTACCAAACTCCTTCCATGAGGCTACAATTACCCTGATTCCTAAACCAAACAAAGATGCAACTAAACGTTTCTTATCACCTAGGTCAGTATCACTTGTTTCTTACTCTACATCAAGGACCCCAGTAATTCTAGAGTTTTATCTGTCCTTTGTAACATTTTAAACTAATTTTCTATGCCTAATTATTCAATCACATATATAGGACTTTTAATTGAGTATCCCAAACTGAATACAGTCAAAAATTATTATTATGCTGTCTATCCACACAGAAAATGCATTGTTAGGTAGAACATTGAGGTAAATTTCTGATTCAAAATCCTATAACAAAGAGTAGAGTTGTGTGGATGCTAAACCTAGTGAGTCTGTACAAGAGTCCATTATCACCTGTTCTGAGGCAGTATCAAACCTTTCACAACTAATGAGAAATTAAAACAAATATAGCTCAGGTTTTCTAGAGCATAGGTAGTTCTTGTGTATTAGCATCATTTCTTTATTCCACATACACATGCTATATACAATGAAATTATGAGGCATTGAATTGGATGGATTGCGATATTCACTTTCAATTTCCTTGAGTCAGAATATTTCCATCACCAAGATCTCTCCTATGGAACTCTTTCTTATTTCACCACTAATGACTGAATTGAGAGATCTAGATCCTGCTGCTCTCCTGTTCCTTCAAATTCTTTTCCACATTAAGTTTATTTCCCTCAGCCTATCTTTAGCTTATTTTGTAGAGTTTTGCTTTTCTAATCTGAGAAACAACTGTTATCTTAGTTGAGAGAGTGATCTTGAGAATTCCCATACCGCATGACATAAATCTGTCTATCATGAAGAACTAAGTAAGTATCTTTACTTTATCACCTTTAAGACATCCATCTCACAGTAGGGCTAACTTTAGGTCTCTCCTTGTGGAAGTTTGAAATCTTTTCTGCACATGTAACAGGTATAGAAACTCTTGGTCTCTTGGTTGTTTCATAAATGAGAATGGGAGGCTAGTTATTAATAGGCAGTTCATGTTAAAAAACAAACAGGCAGCATAGTGAAGAAATAGCAATGGATATTTGTCCAAACCAGGCATAAACTTTTCCTCACCTATAGTGCTTTATGATGGATGACATCTATGAACTTCGTGACAATTTTTAAATCCTGACACAATATCATTAGCACAAAAGTTGTTTTTCAATAGCTTTTCACTTAGGAACTTAGTCTTCACTCAAAACTTTCCACCTTTGATTTCTAGTCAGTCAGTTTCAATTAATCATTTTATTGTCATTTTGTCCTTTCTCTTATCCCAACATGTCATTTGTACTCTAGAGACAATAATGTCTCAATGAAGCGATTAATTTCCATGCCAGGGTAGAGATCCAGGTTTTATTTAGGTTTTCAAAGAAGGTGGCATGAGGAAATAACATTTTTATATACAGACGTAAGAAATAGTGAAGTGGTTAGAGTTGTTAGAAAGGAGAAATCATTAAATCATTAAAATGCAGTGAGCTCCTCAAATTCTAATAACCCACCCAAGCATGCTCATCCTCCTATTCCTTTCTTTGTTACTGAAAGAAACTTTTCTAGAACTTGGGTATAAACTAGATAAGTTCACATTGCCTTACATGTTTTAGCCATCTTAGAATTAGAAGCACAAGGCTTGGAAAACTGGAAATTCTCCTTTTGACATGAAAATGTGTTTTCCTTTTGTATTGACTGTTCTGGTGCTGCAGAGTGTACAGAGATTTATGTGTGCATTCAAGTTTTATGACTGAGCCACATCTTCAGTATGTTTAGTCATTTTTTTATTTACCATTTTCTTCCCTGCTCCCAATTCATGATAATTATACAACCTAGTAACTTGGGCAAAGAAAGCACAGTACTCAGCAATCTCAATATGGAAAAAGAATCCTTCATTGGAGGTGCACATGCAAACAGGGGACATCAGCAAGTGTACAGCTATAACATAACACACCATCCAGATAAACAGGACTTACTTCTGATGTACCAGTTCCTTCTCTCAGAGGTCATGCCTCATATCCTCATAAAGCCCAAACACACACACACACACAAAAAAAAAAAAAAAACATAACAAAACACACCTACAAACACATCAAAAATATACACTTATGTAAATACACACATTGACATACACACACATTCATACACATGTACACACACACACACACACACACACACACACACACACACACCATATACATACACTAATACACAGAAATATTTGAGATAAGTCTAGGTTCCAAAAATAATATGGACTATCATTTAACTAGTCTTAACAGTAGTGAAAGATTAAAGAGCTAAAATATTTCTACAACTTCTAGTATAAGTGCATACCAAAATATAATCTGTTTCTGACCTGAAATCACATACACAATCTTGTACTTATTATTTAGGAATATATTATATATATGGGGGTTTATCTAAGCATGCAAAGAATGTTTAAAACAAGGCCATGGATTTAAAAAGGAAACAAGAAGTGTATAATGTGTGTTTAGTAGGCAGAAGGAACTAATATACTTAAATTATAATCTCAAAAATAAAATATAAAATTATTTAAATAAAAAATGTTTCACCACAAGAAATCAACAATTTAAAACATGATTCAAGATCCTATAACTTACAATTTTATCTCCATTGTCTTATTTTTTATTATATAATCAATGTAATCTTACATATCAGCCATGGCTACTCCTGTCCTCCCTCCTCCCATCCCCAGCATTTCCCCCAATCCTCCCCCAATTCCCACCTCCTCCAAGACAAGGTCTCCCCTGGGGATTCAGCTCAGCCTGGTAGATTCAGTTTAGGCAGGTCCAGTGCCCCCTCCCTACACCAAGGCTGAGCAAAATGTCTCGCATAGGCCCTAGGTTACAGAAAGCCAGCTCAGGCTCTAAGGACAAGTCATGGTCCCACTGCCTGGGGGCCTCCTAAATAGTTCAAGCTAATCAAATGTTTCACTTATCCAGAGGGCTTGATTCAGTTCCATGGGGGCTCTTTTGCTATTGGTTCATAGTTCATGTGTTTCCACTAGTATGGCTATTTGTCCTTGTGCTTTTTCCAGTCATGGTCTCAATATGTCTTGCTCATATAATCCCTCCTTTCTCTCACTGATTGGACTCCTGTAGCTCTACCTGGGGCTTGGTGGTGGCGGCTCTCTGTATCTGCTTCGATCAGTCACTGGATGAGAGTTCAGACCAATATCCCTCAGAAAGACTTACCCCACAAGGACAATGGCTTTCTCATGGCTACACAGATAGAACCTTCTACCCCAGGACTTCCTTGGACTATATACATATTCATTCCTATCATAAGGCAACATTTATTTAGGGTAGAGATGTACACATCAAGTTGTAAAAACATATTGATTATCAAGTAAGGGACTTCTGATGCTCCCTGTTATCTAATGAGGGGATGAAAAACATTCCAAGCTATGCTATTTATTTTCCCTGTGTTAAAGGTGATTGACACAAGATGACAGCTGGTGTGCTTTCATGATAGAACTATACAACACCTTCATGAGTTCCTTAAGCTCTTCAATTCTTTCCAGTACCTTATTTCTCATGAATTCTTTGGTTTTACCAGGACTTACATTAATATCTGACACCTCTCCAGCTACAGAATGTTACTTAACCCGAGGCAATTTTTTAGAGTAATCTGTTTCTAGAGCAGGATTATAAAAAATACTTGGAGGATTTTTCTTACTAAGAAGCACAAATGAGATAAATAATGAAAATAAAGCAATGGGGATTATTATTACTGGACATGGAATACAGTAATAGACCATGATAATGTGCTGAATAATTTGGTGACAGCTTGGCACAAACTCGAGATATCTGAGCTGAGAGAACCTAAACTAATAAAATACCTCAAGGAGATAGAGGAGGCTCTACTCGAATACACATTCATTCCAATGATAACTTTGATTCCTTTCAAAACCATTATTGTACATGTGACACATACTGAGTGGAAACTTTATTGTGAAACATGGAAGATCCACAAGTGATGATTATGGCTTTGGTGCTCAATTGCTCACAAATTCCTAAGCAGTACCTTCTGAGAACATATATTCTAGCTCAAGAGGAGATGTTTCAGACCACTTCTGGGTTTATTTATTCAATTATCCTAGTGTCACATGAAGATCAATCAACTTTCTCATCAATAACAAATTTCATTCCATCCTAGAATACAACCTATGAGTATTAGAATACTCATTGTTGATTTAGAAGTTTCTTGGGCATATAGGAATAGCAACCACTTGGAACACAGCCTACTCTTCAAAATGTCCATTGTGATTTAAAAATTTGGAGATTAGGAACATATCAAGTTTGATATTTATGTACTTTTTAACATTTCCAGGCAAAAGTAAACAAGTCAAATTACCTTGGTTGGTATCACTTCATTCTTACTCTACACCAAAGCCCCCAATAGTTCAAGAACATCATATGTCCTTTGTACAATTTTAAAACTAATTTTGCATGCCTAATTCTTCAATCACATATGTAGGACTCTTAATTGAGTATCCCAATCAGAATACAGTCAACAATTAGTATTATGCTATCTATCTACACAGAAAAAGCATTATAAAGAGAATAGGTAGAACACTGTGGCAAATTCCTAAGCCAAAATAATATAACTAGCATTAGAACTGTGGGGATGCTAAACTTGGTGAATCAGTGAAAGGGTCCATAGTCACCTGTTCTGAGAAAAGATCATACCTTGCACAACTAACGAGAAATTAAACAAATACAGGTCAGGTTTTCTACAGTATACATAGTTATGGTGTATTAATATCATTTGTTTATTCCATATATACATGTTATATACAAATAAAATATGAGGCATTGAATTGAGTGGATGTACAATGTCCATATTCATTCCCCTTGAGTCAAATCATGTCCATCTTCAAGATCTCTTCTATGGAACTCTTTCTTATTTCCCTACTTATTACTGAATTGAGTGATCTGCATCCTGCTGCTCTCCTGTTCCTTTAAATATTTTTGCACATTAAGCACATTAAGTACTGTTTGGTTTTTTCAAATCTGAGAAACAATTGTTACCTTAGTTCAGAGAGTGATGTTAAGGATGCCAATACCCCAAGACATGAGTCTGTCAATCTGGAATAACTAAGTACTATTTACTTTTCTACCTTTAAGATACCCATCCCACAGTAGGAACAACTTTATGCCTCTCCTTGTGGAAGGTCTAACTGTTTCCAGCACAGGTATAGAAATTCTTGGTCTCTTGGTTGTTTCAAAAATGAAATGGGAGGTGTGGTTATTAATTGGCAGTTCATGTTGAAGAACAGAGAGCATAATGAAGAAATAGCAGTAGATATTTGCCCAAACCAGGCATAAACTTTTCTTCACCTATAGTGCTTTATGATGGATGAACTTTGTGGCCGTCTTTAAATCCTGACACAAAATCATTAGCACAAAAGTTGGTTTTCAATATCTTTTCACTTAGAAAGCTAGTCTTCACTCGAATCTTGCTCCTTTTGATTTCTAGTCAGTTTCATGGCTTCATTTTCTTGTTATTTTGTCCTTTCTCTCATCCCCTCAACATTTCATTTGAACTCTAGAGACACACCACACATTACAGTTCATCAAATAGATTTTCCAAAATATTTTAAAAATTATAAATAGAAAGCACCAATAGAGTCTTGATGAAGTAATTAAATACCATGCCAGTGTAGAGATCTCGGCTATATCTAGGTCTTTCTTTTATGTCTCCTCAAAGTATACTATCATTGTCAGTGACACAGGAAGCACATATTGCTTCCTCATTCCCAGTACTCTCAGACCTCCCAATCCTATATCTATTATGTCCAAGGGAGCCTTGTCTTGTGATGTCCACATATGTCCAATGGCTGATATGATCTGCCCATCATGGATGGATGAATTAATTTTTCATTACATGAGGGATTTTACTATTTGTTAAAGGTGATTTGTTTGGATATTGTGCTGTTTGTTGATATCAACTGCTTAAAGGTTGGTCACCCTGTCCAGCATCTAAATAAACCACAGTGTGAAAATTTTTTTCTTTCTTTAACCCTTTAACTAGATTGAAGCTTTTCTGTATTTTTAGCAATTTTTATTTTTTAAAATCTTTTGTTATTATGTTCTCTCATTCCCAACCATAAATACAACTAATATGTACAATGTTGCTCAATGAGTTTTTCTTTCTACATATCTGTATGGGAAGTAATGATTTTCCTTAGTTTTGTTTTCAAGGTTGCTCACTTTCTATTTTCTCCATAAATTCTTTCATGCATTCTATGTCTGGTGTATTAAGCTGTCCTATTTATTATTTTCTAATATGGGTCTTCTCCTAATGTTGTCCACCTACAAGAAAATAAATAAATAATCAGCCAATTGTAGATGAGGTTTTCCTGGTGTCTCCCAGCAGCTGCTCAAACCAAATTGAACACACAGCAGCTTATATTAATTAAAACTGCGTGGCCATGGCTCAATCCTTTTTCTATCTAGCTTTTATATCTCAAATTAGCCCATGACTATTAATCTATATATCACCACATGTTCTGTGGCTTTACCTGAATCCCATTACTAGTTGCTCCTTGGGCATCTAGCTGCTGTATCCTGCCTCAGCTTTCCTCTCCCCTATTCTGCTCACATGCCTATACTTACTGCCTGGCTACTGGCCAATAAGCAGTATACTGCACCAGTGTACAAGGGCATTATCCCACAACAGCCATCATTTTCAATTTTCCTATTTTATAAAGTTCACATACTATGTCAGAAGTGAATATCAAAGAAGTCAGGCACAGAAGAAAGATTCAGTATTTAAACATCACCACTCCAAGGAATATGTTTTTCTTTGACACATTTTTCTTGACTTCATTATTTTCTTTATAAATTAGATTGTATTTATAATGAGATGCTGATTGTTTATGTCATAGCACCTAGGAAATGAAAGTAAAAGTACAAATGCTCAACTCAGTGCATGATGGGACAGAAAACAAAGAAGGTGGCATGAAGGAAATAACATATTTCACATTCAGACTTAAGAAATGGTGGCATGGTTAGAGTAGTTAGAAAGAAGGAGTAAGCATTAAAGTATAGTGACCTCCTCAAATATAATATCCCACCCATGCATTCTCACCATTCTATTCCTTTCATTGTTACTGCAACGTGCTTTTCTAGAAATTGGGTATGAACTAGACACATTCACATAGCTTCCATGTTTTAGCCATCCTAGAATTAGAGCCACAAGTCCAGAAAATCTGGAAAGTCTCCTTTTGACAAGGAAAATGCATTTTCATCTTGTATTCACTATTGGAGTGCTGCAGAGTTTCCAAAAATCCACATGTTCATTCAAGTTTTATGACTGAGCCACATCTTCAGTAACTATAGTCATTTTTTTTTATTTGCCATTTTCTTCCCTGCTCCCACCTCATCATGATAATTCTACAACCTAGTAACTTTGGCAAAGTAAGCACAGTACTCAGCAATATGGAAACAGAATCCTTCATTGAAGATGTGCATTCAAACAGGGGACATCAGCAAGTGCACAGTTACAACCTAACACACTGTACAGCTAAACTGTCCTTGCTTCTGATGTACCAGTTCCTTCTTCCCTCAGAGGTCATACTTCATTTCTCCATAAAGCCCAAACACAAAAAAAGAACACATAACAAAACACACAAAAATATACACCTATATAAACACACATGCACATACACACAAATACAGAGAAATATTTGAGATACCTTTAGGTAATAAAAATTACATGGATTATTATTTAGCTGGCCTTACAAATAGTCAAAAGATAAAGGAGGTAGAATATTTCTAAAACTTCAAGAATAAGTGCATACCAAAAAATTCTGTTTCTAAACTCAAAGCACATAAACATTTTTGTATTTATAAATTAGGAATGTGTGTGTGTTTATTTATCTAAGCATGCCAAGATATTATAACAAGGTCATGGATTTAAAAGGAACAAAGGAAGAGTATAATGTGTGTTTAGTAGGCAGAAGGAAATGAGGTAATTAAATTATAATCTCCAACATAAAATATAAATTTGTTTAAAAATATTAAGTAAAAGAAATCAATAATTTAAAACATGAATCAAGATCTTATATCATATGATTTATCTCCATTGCATTATTTTAATAACAGTTTTTATAATTTAAAGCCAATGCAGCAATTTTGGAAGAAAAAGATAATTATCTTTTAGATACATCTTATATAAGGAGATCTTTATGTTTCCTCAGTTTCCTATCCTGCTGTATGACACTGGAAATATCCAATTTCCTTAGGCTCTAAGCAGTACAGGAAAGAAAGCAAGGGGTTTCTTACAATAATAAACTGAAAAAATTATTAATTAAAGAGAAAGATGGTGGTAGTTTCTTGAGCTTTGCAATAAATAGAGACATAAGTCTATATAAAGATGGTCTATAGTCATAAATACCTTTTCCATTCCAGATGAAGGACAGAATGATGGACATGATGCAATTCATTTATGAGGCTTACGTTAAAAACTTAAAACTGAGACAGGTGGTAGTGGCACATGCCTTTAATCCCAGTACTCAGAAAGTAGAGGCAGGTGGATCTCTGAGTTCAAGCCAGCCTGTGGTACAGAGTGAATTCCTGTACACTCAATGATACACAGAGAAACCCTATCTCCAAAAACAAACAAACAGAGCAAAACAAAGATAAAGTAAGAAAATTTACCACAATAACACTAAAAATCGCCAAATCAACACTGATGGGAAACATTCAAACATTCCCACACATAGCAGAAAAGATACAGAAAAGTGATGGATGCTAATATAGAAAGAAACCATTTCTATTGGATAAAAACAATGAAAGGCCTTTAAGTTTCAAAAGGTCAGTGTTAAAAATATACACACATAATCACCTCATTATGTATACAGAAGTTTTCATTTATGGCAAAGAAGATTACACATTCATACATATGTATGTATGTGTGTAAATATATGCACAAGTACATATTTACATAAAAATATAAATGTACTTATTCATTTTAGCCAGAATGTCCTACGTGGACCATGGTCAGGATAAATCTGTCTCAGCCACTGGTCCTGCAACTGCTTAGTCCCAAATAAACACACACAGGCTTATATTATTTTTACACTATGGCCATGAGAGGCTTCTTACTAACAAGCTCTTATATCTTAAATTAACCCATTTCTATAAATCTATACTAAGCCATGAGACTTGTAGCTTACTGATACCTTTATATCTTGCTTCTCCTGGAGACAGATAGCAGTGTCTTCTCTTTATATCTTTCTCCTTCCTCTCTCTTTAGTGGAAATGTCCTGCCTAACCTTATTCTGCCTCAACATTGGCCAAACAGCTTTATTTATCAACCAATCAGAACAACATATATTCATAGCATATAGAATGACATCACCCATCATGAAAGTTAACTCTGTGTGAAGAACCACCACATGGAGTTAACTTTCACTGTGACAAAAGTTAGCCACTGGGCAAGAAAATGCTCTGGCATTGGCTGCTGACAGGGTGCTGTCCAAAATGGACAAGCAGATGGGGTTGGGGATTTAGTTCAGTGGTAGAGCACTTGCCTAGCAAGCGCAAGGCCCTGGGTTCGGTCCTCAGCTCTGGAAAAAAAAAAGACAAAATGGACAAGCAGGACACAAAACAAAGGACTACCAATCCTTGCCAAGACAAGTGCAGGTACAGCTTTGGCAACATGTGTCCTCTGTGGCCAGGACAACATGACAAATCACTGAAGTTGCTTTGCAATGTGGAATAGTTACAGTGCCCCTTCCTTTGAAGGCAAATAAACAGGCAGTGGACCTATGGCTCCTGGTGTGCAGTAGAACAGTAGTTGGAATAGGTATTCTTGAAGGAGTAACTAGGACGATGTAGTCTGGCCTCTCAATGGTAGACTGGTGTTTAATAATGGAAATGAAGCCACCCACAAGCCAAGAGGAATGGGAAGCCAAATTCAGAAAATACAAGCAATTTACGGAATTTAAAATCCTGAATCATGACAAGACTGGCAGAATTGAAGTTTATCTGGTACATGAAATACTCACACTGAATATGAGGTTGAGGTGTAGGCCTTGCATACATCCTGCTTAACAAATGAGTCTGTCAGATATGCTGAACCAGTAGACTGAAGATGATTCCCCAAATTGCAAAGAAACCTTAGGTGACTGTCCAGGAAGCTGACTGTTTCTATTATAACTCACGTTTTGGACTTCCTGGTTTACTAGGTAATATTATTTCCTTCTCTGGTATCTGAGAGAGTTGAAGATTAGATAGTTATAGTTAAAATTTTCCTTGTTAAGAAATTCAGAAAAGGAGCTCACTAAGAAGTGTTGAGTGTGTAAGTTTGAATGACATCATGAGATAGTTTTCTGTTGGTAATATAAGTTACAGTACAAAGTTAATTAGGTATATTTTGGAATCACCAAAATAGGATAGATGATGGAATATTTTTGATGAATTTGTCAAATGCAAATGTACTAGATATTGTTGATGTATTTATTGCTTGGATATATTGTATATAGTTATTATACTTATTGTATATAGTTTTCTTATATTAGTTACAACTTTATGTATATTTTATCAGACAAAAGAAGGGGAAATTTGGTGGTATTTTATTTGTGCTGGAATGTTTATATTTTACTCATGCTGTAATATATAAAGCTTGCCTGGAGATCAGAGGAAAAAGCCAGCCATAACACAGAAGTCATGAGATGTTATCACAGGCCATTAATTCTATCACTTGTCAGGCAGGATCTCTGTGTGGTCAAGGCCAAACTGGAAACAGAGCCAGGTGTTGTGCCACACACCTTAAATTCCAAATCTAGTTAACCATGGAGGTCTGTAGGTCTGTACATACAGCCAGGAAGTGACAGCTGGGTAGGAAGAGAGAAAAAATCAGATGGCAGAACAGCAAGGCATATAGGCATGGGTAGACAGGAAGTAACTTGCATTTGGAATCTGCCAAGTTGGTAAGATAAGGTTAGCTGTGGCTTTCCCTATTTCCATGATCACTCCCAGGCTTTCACCCCTATATCTTGCTAAGTGGTTTGTTTATTTAATAAGACCATTTAGAAATTTATATATATACATATATATATACATATATATATATATGTATATATATATATGTATATATATATATATATATATATATATATATATATATATATATAGAGAGAGAGAGAGATATGAAAGGAATGAAATAGAATCAAAATGTATTTGAGATATAGGGAGATATTCTGACATCTGCATATCTTATACCATTAGATATATCAGAAAGATAATAGGTGTCATTAATTAGTTATTTCTTTGAGTTCTATGGCAAGCACACTCTTATAAACACCAAATGTGACTTCAATGAACATTTTCAAACCGTTTCAATCTCTCAATACAATGACGAGAACGTCTTTTGAAATTTCTATTACTAATGTTACATATATAGAAATCCATCTGCTACCTATTAAAAGCTTCACTGGGATTGATTAAATAGGGTTGAATGATGATCTGTATGTTACTGGAGGAGAAAAAAATATCCTCTCTCTGAAGAGATACATACCCCAAAAAGGAAAATGGAGGTAAAATAGAGGGCAGTCTTCAGATATATTGTTGCCATTGTGGCCTATATATTATGGAAGTCAGTAAGAACTTATGAGGTTTATAATTAGGTCCATGAGATGGAAGTAATACTTCACACTCCTAAAATGGATAATTACCTGAGACTAGAATGGTTAATTATCTATGATTAAACTATTTCACTCATTTGGCTAGAGAAATATAGAAATAGAATGAGTCCTAATGATATTTGATATAGCCATAGGTAATAGATCTATGTTTGTCTTAACCTTCATAAGAGATGTTTTGGCACTATGTGTGAAATAACACAATTGGGTGAAGATGAGCTCTTTCTATAGAGTTTGAAATGGATTGGAGTCTATGTTCTGCTACTAGTTATATGAATACAACCCCTTGCATAAATAATCACAAATCTTTATAGACTAGAAGACAGCAAGTTTATCAAAAAAATAAAAAAGATGTAGTGGATGAATCCATTGTAACAATGACTTCCACACTCAAATTTACTATCAGACATAGAAATTCAGAGTCTGCAGTAGTGAACACAATGTCTGCACAGGTATAAAATATACAAAAACACCAGACCAAAGACAAAATAATCTTTTATTTTAATTACTCTCAAGGGAGATGTGTAATACCACTATTATAAAACCAATGATTACTATTTTTCAGCAAAACTAAAACCTGACCTGACATAGAAATGAATTGACATAAAAACAAAAAACAATGTTCAAGGTTTCTATATTTTAAAATGCAGTGACAATGGGAACCAAGATTGGAAACTTGAACCTGTATGACATTCAAAAGCAACCAAATGAGAAGAAGTGATCCTCCTGTGCGATTCTCTACCGTTCACAGACAGTTTTGGGTGACAGGTAGCGTCATGTCTGCAAATGGTACTTCTGCATATTTTCAGAGACTCTGGTTTCATGGTGAAAATGGACAACACCTTGATAATTCCCATTCTGGATCTCACAGGAAAGAGGAAAGCACAGGAATACCTTAGTCTCCATCAGATACTGAAGCCTAAAGTGAATTATTTTTCTTGCTGATGATTACATTATTTCAAAACTGAGATGGGGATGTCACATCCTTAAGGGTAGCAGAAGCTTCAGAAACAGGTACTTCCTGCACAGGTGACAGGAGCAGTGGTCTAAGACCTGTCATCTCAGGACTCAAACAATCCTAGTGTTCCTAACTTCCAAGGTCTCTGTCTCCTGTAGTTGACAGGAGCATTCTGCCTTGTCTTGGCCCATGTAGAGTTGGGCTTTCTTTATACCCAGGACCATCTGAGACCTGGAGTACAACCAGAGCTTGACAACTAAGAAGCTGCACTGCTGACAACTTTATTTGTTCTACTTGCTTCAGATTGAAGAGGTGTTTACATTCATACTGAGACTGGAATATGAACCTATAAGAGCATTGATCTCAGTTCAAGCAATGGAAAGCAAATCCAGTGGTAATCTTTTAGATCTCCATGAGAAATGCTGATTTATTTCTCCCTCTCACCCAAATGTGTGATAGAGTAGAAGCAGCATATTTGAAAGTGGATTAAGAGAAATACATAATTTAACCAGAGATCTGGTTGAAATTATCAAAAGACAAAAGCAGCCTGCAGTAACTGGGGGATGATCATATATCTAGCTGATTGTCCATACAGCCTGACTGTCTAAATGAAAGCCTCCCTATCAGCCTTAAGTTGGATAAATGTGATTATGAGCAGCCAACTTGAATGTAGTTTTGTTGTTGTTGTTGTTTGTTTTTTTCTGATTTGCCAACTAAGTTTCCCCAAGGACAACAATTAAATACTTGATTTATAATATTGTAATAATATATGTATGTATGAATTAGTTCCTGAAGTAAGATGCTTATATTGGCTTTCAAGCCTTGTTCTTAATATACCCACTTGGCATACCACATCTCACAGTGTCATGATGATTAATAATCTGAGGCATTGTTTTAGAAAGGATTACTCAAAATAAATTATAGTCTTAACAAATTCATGTTTTCTGTATGGCTTTATGTGTGGTTCCATGGAGGTCAGCATGCATGTGGCATTTATTTTGGTTTCACAGTGACTATTCATACTCAAAGAATATTTTGTGCAGTATTAACTAATGAATATTGAAATTTTGAAACAAGTCACTAAATTCCCTTCTCTGTAATTCCACTATGATCATGATTATCATTCCTCCATACTTATTTTATATATTAACACTCATTTTTAGTGACATCTGGATTCAGTTAAACCATATATGTGTGCATGGTACAGTGCCATTTACTACCACATGACTACCTTCTCAGTTGAAAAAGTCTGTGTTTCCTCTTTCATCAATTCATTGAGTAATATAAGCCACTCTGATAATATTTGGCTTCATGATTTTTCCTCAAGATATTCAAGGAGAATGTTTGCTGCATTATATAGTGAAATAATTATTCATGAAAGTTCAGCTAATGTGAATTCAATTGTACAAGTGTGCTTCAATATCAATCAACTACTAGTTGCATGCAGAGATGTATTAGCAATGGCTGACTGTTTCACACAGGCATAGAATTTTCAAACATGGAATGCAAGTTGGCCAGTAAAATCCAGAGAAGTTACTGTTACTATCTATATGGCATGTGCTGATACAGATACTACTGCTAGTATGCATGCTTTTTATTATGTGTACTATATAAAGAGATTCCAGTTGTTCTAATTTCCAAGCATCCTGGCTGCTAACAGAGCCTTCTCCAAGGTTGTGCATATTATATACCTAGAAGCAAAAAATAAAATAATGGAATGTCAGAGATGACACAGATTTTCTGTTTATGTAATCAACTGTAATACTTCTATCCTTTCTCTGATCTATCCTTTGCATTACCCCAAGTTTCAACATCAGTTGTCTGACTACTGGATTAAAGCATTAGAATCAATCAATATCTCTGTTTTTTTTAATAATCCCGAAATATATGGGCCAGGGTCAACACAGAGGTATTCCCTATATATAAAATCTCAGAGTTCTGTAAAATTATGTTCTATCATTTTTCAACTTGAAAACTACATCCTTTTAACAACTTATTATACTGTTTAGTTCTTAGAGGCAGTCCCCTAAGCCACTAATATTGATGTTATTGCTACTCATAATTCTCATGTTTTTTTAATATCAAAATCATTCCAGACAAGACTATAAAATGTCAAGGTGAAATCGATGGTTATACAACCATATCCAAATGTTATAATTTACCAAAATTGGGCCCTTGAGAAAATAATAGTGTCTAGGCTCCCCAAGATCTGTCAATTTTTTTACTTTAATTTTTTCAGTAATGCAGACATATGTTCTTGACAGGAAGACAAACTATACCCAATTCACTAACCTAGCCTATGACACATGATTAGATAATAAACCTATAAAAACACAGAACATTTATCTGCAAGTTCTCTGAAGCATTATAATTTCTAAGTGTGTTCTATATATTCATCATTATATTTACAGGCATTAGCTGTAACTCTCAGAAAAAAAATCATTTAATAATAGTATTACATAAATCCACAACTTCCCAAAAGGCTAAGAGTTTACAGTGTTGTGTCCATTGCTACATGTTGAATCCACTAAATTTCATTATTCCTAAATTCAGAAATTAAAGGATGTAAAGGGAAGGCCCATCTTATAATCCTAAGGAATAGGACACCTGCTCTGAAGGAGTGGAGTGTCATTTAAGATGGATAAGAATTTAAATGCACAAAATTTTGAAATATTGAATACCAAAAATAAATCAATAAATCAATAAACAACATTAGTACAATGACACCTTAGATCCTTCCTATATTTTTGGATAATCTTTCATAAACATTGAAGCTTTTTCTCTGCCAAACACCTTTTGATTGGTGTAAAAAAGTGTTGAATGAATCCTTCCTAGGCAGCAGTGGATTGGTATTACTTCCTGGCAGATGTAGAAATTAAGATTAAGAATTTTTCAGCAAGTTATGGAAGATGTCTGAAGTTCAGCATGAAGAAGAGGTAAGGCACATTGTGGCAGAATGTAGAGTAATGTAAATTGGTTGAAATATTATCATGGGAAGAAGTGTAAGGTAAGGACAAGTTTCTAATTAATAAGAAGTCTCTCTATGACTTTATTTTGGAGATGGAGGGCAGAGAGAGTCCCCCTAAAGACTTGTCAACACATATGTGGAACTCAATAACCTTCCCACACATAGCAGATAATCTACAGACAAATGATGAATGCTAAGATAGAAAAAATGCATGTCTATTGGACAATAATATTGATAGGTCTTTGAATTCCAAAAGATTAAAGCTAAAACTAGTTACACATAATAGCTAAACTATATACACAGTGTGGGTTAGTTATATATATGTTTGTATGTGTATGATAATATAATTTTAATAAATGGTGGTATTTGTTTTGGCATTGAGTAGAGTAGACATGGTATTGCAGGAAGAATCAAAAAGAAGTTTTAAGTAATATAAATGTAGTTCACATGTATGAAATTATCAACTATGTTAAAGATGCATAACATGAATATATATGTGTTTAAATACCAGTTTCTCAGAGAATCAATCTACCAAAAAACCCTTTGATACAACCGTTGGGCATATACCAAAGGATGCTCAATCATACCAGAAGGACAACTAGCTCAACTATATCCATAGCAGCTTTTTTAATTATCAGTAGAACCTGGAAATAAACTAAAGGCTCCCCTTCTTTATCCTCAAAAGTTAATTGACACCTACAGCCTAAGTTGGAACTAGTTCCAGAAGACACTGTGCCCCATTTCCATTCTAGCATAATCCCTAATCCATACATTTTTATAAGAACAAAAAGCCTAGAATGTTAGAATTCCTAGCCACTCTCCCAGATAAATGATCACACATGCACTGTCCAACAGCTAGGCAAGATGCTTAGTCATTACAGTGCCTTATGTTGTAAGTAAGTAAGTACAGAGTGATCATGTAATTTGTGAGCAGCCTGACCATGTAATCTATGAGTGTTCATGGCATAGCTGCATAGGTCTCCATGCCCATGCTCAGCAGGAACCATAAAAACAGGTTCCACCCATTCTTCTGCCTCCTATTGACATTGGTTGTTTCCATAGGCTTATACATTTTTCCCTATTCCCTTTCTTTAATAAACTCTGATAGTGGGGTTTGTTGTACCTCATGTTTCTCTTGAAGGTTAAAAAGGGCCAAAAAATAAATAACAGAGGAAGGAGCAGGACTCCTCAACTTTCTGTCAGATTCTAATGTCTGAAATAATTTGTCTTACTTGCAGATACATCAGGACAGACACAGGGGTTTCATATCTTAAAAGAGAAGCAGTAGCTTCAGAAGTAGGATTCTTCTTTCTGCACAGGTGACAGGAACATGTGACTCAGAACTTAAGCATGAGGATCAGACAATCCTGACTTTGCTAATTGCCATGGGCTCTGTCACATGTAGATTTCTGAAGCTGCCAGCCTGCTCTGGGCCAATGCACAGTCAGGCTTTGGTTAAACATTGAAGCAGCTGAATATTGGAATATTGCCAGAAGCTGACTGTTAACAACACCCAATGCTGAGTTTTTTATTAGCTCTCTTTGCTTTTGATGGTAGGAGAGTATATGCTGTGGATATTGATAGCTACATATGCTGTGAAAATGTTGCTCTGATTTGGTTGATAAATAAAATGCGCATTGGCAAGTAGCCGGAAAGAAAGTATAGTATAGGTGGTACAAGCAGTGAAGAAATTTCTGGGAACAGGATGGCTGAGTGAGTCATCACCAGCCAGAGACAGAGGAAGCATGATGTGAAAGTACTGGAAAGCCAAAAGGTATGTGACAACTTATACATTGATAGAAATGGGGTATTTTAAGAACTGGACAGCAGGGAGTCAACAAAACAGTTTATAAGAATACGAGTGTCCGTATGTTTACTTGCATTGCAGCAGCTGCGGGCCCAGGTGTGACTGAAGAGAACTCCAGCTACAAGTGTGCATTCAAATTAAGCATGGATAAGGACCAATAAGGAGAGTGATCTCATTCCCAGCAATTTGAATGGAATCCTGTAGTAAATTTTTGAAATCTCCATCACTACCCCTAATTTTTTTTTCCTGCAGAAGCCAAGAAATTGAAAGTAGACAAGATGCAAAATTGTAATTTATTTAATCTCTAAAAAGCCTTTCAGAACTTTCTAAGAAGGACAGAAATTAGAATCACCTAAAGATATTAGTATGGGAATCATCTGTGATTCACGCTAAGAGAAAACAACAGACCTATTAGAATAGCAAAACCTCTTTAAGCTTTAAAAATCCTCCTTGCCATGAGGGAGGCAGTGCTTGTGTTCCCCAAAGCCTATTTTCTACACTCTCTCTTCAATCTGGTAAAAGGCAGCTTAGGAGATTGTGGGTGAAGAGTCACAGAGAACCCAATAGGGCAGGGAACTGTTTACATAGAAAAAGCTAAGAAGCCAAGCATTTAAGCTGCAGCATAGATCAGGCATAAAGGGTTTGGTTTCTGAGTGAGCTTCTAACAGCAAGAAAGGGTGATCCTAATTGTCATAGTGCAAAGATCCCCTGAAGCAATGCAAACACTCTGTTAGCATTGTATCCTTGCTTGTAACCAACAACTAAGAAGCAACTAGCCAGTACCTGTGAGTTTGAATGCATTCAGGGGATACTATAGTTCCTGCAGTTGGGAACAACTTCCTGGAGCATAGAGCTGAGGCAGGAAGGTACAGCACCCAGAGGAAAACTTCTACTGAACAAAGCTCAAGCCTGTGGGATCAGCACAGCTGACAGCTTTCCTGCAGGTCCAGAGTTGATAGGGGGGATGTACAGTTTTCACAGTCTGCGAAAGATTTGTTTTGACTGACAGCTGGTAAGATGAGGGAATATAGCCCTAAGGGGTGATTGCCTCTGGCATAAGCTCTGTCTGTGAGTGTGTGGACAACCAAATGCAACCCACTGGGGGACTGGGTCAGGGGAAAGGCTTGATGAGGCAAAACACCTGTCCTAATGGGAACATAGAGAAGATAAACCTCCCTTGCTAAGCTTTATTTATGAACACAAACCTCACTGAACCTGAAAACAGAAACAGACAAAAAGCCCCTATATTCCATAGCAGGGGCAATCCCCACTGGAGTGTAAGAATCTGTTTCTGGGGCAGAGGGGATAAACAGAGACCAAACTGGGAACTGTCAGGGAGACTTTCTGAAGAAGTGGAGAAGGGACAGATTCCTCCCTGAAAGGCACAATAACTGAGGAGAGCTGTTAGAGTTTGAGGCAGATTCAGTCATTAAAAACAAAACAAAACAAAACCAAAAATTAAAAAAACAAAACAAAACAAACAAAAAAACAAAAACTATCTCCAGAGGCGGCTAGCAGAAGAACAGAACCACAGAGTTATCTGAAGCTCTGCATGTGGGGGTGAAGGAAGCATCAAAATGAGTTAAAGATCTAAGAGTGAAAGCCTCTTTGAAGCTGTGGGAGAGCTCTGTTGTAAATGCATTTGTTTTTCACTGACTAAGACAAATACAAGCCCCTAGAGAAGTTGATAAAAGGAATGCCCATATCAAGCATGCTAATGATGCAGATGTGGTTCTGATCCAAGGCCTGTGTCTGATGAAGGAGAGGCTGAAATGCATCATCCTGATGGTTAACTGCCGGAAAGGTCACTGTAACAACAGAACCCCGTTGCTTAGTAGCAGACAGCTTTATCAGAAGGAAGGGGAGGAAACAACAGAACCCTAGTAACAGACAGCTTTGTTAGAAGGAAGGAGAGGAGGGACAAAAGGATCAGGCCTGGGGATGAAAGGGATAGAAAGATGGTGGAGTAGGGGGAGAGAGAGAGCGAAGCAGAGCAGAGAGAGGGTGGGGTCTTCATCTGGCTTTTAAGGGCTTCCATTGCAGCGAGCTTATAGAGATACACCACTCGTGCTGATTGCATGAACACACTGGGCACATAGTTTCCACGGCACACTGATGATGTAAGACCTAAGACCATTTGCTTAACTCGGAAGTGCACATGTGCAGTCATGTAGCTGGAGTGAGGGCAGAATTCTAACAGAGGTGCCCGTTAAAGCCATGTGAGGAGAGATAGAAATCTCCAGATGTCCCATAATTGAAACATAAAAAGCTTGGTTCTAATTTCCCAAGAAAAAACTGAAAGCAAGCCCAGAGAACAAAAAGTTGACTTTCAGACTCGCAAAGAACTATGGGAAATAAATTCCTAAAGCTAATTAGTAACAGTGTACTGATACTGATATAAGAATAATGCATTCTGGGAAAGGTAGTTTTTTGTTTTGTTTTGTTTTGTTTTGTTTTGAATAGAGTTGGTGACATTGCCTGGAAAAGCTTTTCAGCTAAAAAGACATTCATGGTCAACCTACAATACAGCTTTTAAAAGAATAAGAAGGAAAAAAATCATCTCAGAGTTTGTTGAATGTTAGTCCCAAGGAAAAATTGTAAGGATATGAAAATTGGAGCTTCATGGTTTTGGGGCTTTTGGGGGAAAATACCTTATTTTCCCTAATAGATATGCAAAGTTTTTTTTTTTTTTTTTATGGAAGTTAGATAACAAGACATTACCTATAAGAGCAAACAAGCCACTTTAAAACCCTTTTAAAAGCAAAGGAAAGCAGTCCATACACTGAACATTGTCTTAGAAGAAACGAATGGGAAATTAAAAAAGGTCTTTACCTCTTGAACAAACAACCTGCAATGACTGATTCTTTGAAAATCTAATAAGGAGATAAGGAAAAAGTCATTCAAAAAAGAAACGACTGCATTATAGAGGAGAATCAGACTTCAGAAAATTTAGCTGTATTAAAAAAAATAGAGTTGATTCACCTGAAAGTTCCTTATAAGAAATCAGTGCAAAATATCAGAGCTGCTAACAATAACTTCATGGTTTAATGCTAATGAATTGAAAATATTTAATCCTGAAAATACTCTATATCAGAGTAAGCTAGGGAAGTATATGTAATTGTGAGAGATCTATGTTCTTGACTCCTTTGAATAATAGCACATTTGGTGAAAATATTGGGCTAATAAAAACCTATCAGAAACGTCAGCATTGTTAAAGAACTCATGGAAAACACAGTTTTAAAAAATTAAGAAGAGGGAACATTGTATCAGAGTTTGGTGATGAGTGTAAAAAGCAGCTAAGGAAAGCACTTTTTATTAAGGTTCCAACTTGCAATCTGGGGATAGTAGGGGTAAAAGGAGACCTCCACACTACTGAGGAGTTTAAAGTGTTTCAGCTATGTTTTTGGTACACAGGCAAACCTGCTGAAAGCTGCAGGTGTGCAACCCCATTCCAACTTAGACAATTAACTTCTCCTGATGGGAAATTGTCTGTTGAGATGCGAGCAAAGAAATTCAGAAACAGGATATTTCTTACAAGGCTTTTCTTTTCTTTTCTTGGGGGGGGTAGTTGCTGTAAACTGGCATAGCCCTTAATAGAGTTGTTATAAAACATCTGAAAAGCATAACAACAGAAGTCACAAAATCCCAGAGTTAAGATAGCCATTAAAGAATTAAAGTCTTGTTCTTCAGAACTTTCACAATGATAAGCTCTGAACTTTAGAAATGATTTCCATACTTCCTGTCTAGTTAAGAGGATCTTTCTAATAGAGATAGTGATGATAATTAAGAGTAAGAAGTACAAAAATTATTGTCTTGTTAGAAAGTACTAAATCCCTTCTAAGTGTTAAGAAGTCTTTAGGTATAAACTGGAGTATTAAATCCCTTCTAAGTGTTAAGAAGTCTTTAGGTATAAACTGGTTGTTGTTGGTGGTGGCTATGGCGGCGGCAGCTGCAGCAGCAGCAGCGGCTGTGGCTGCAGTGGCTCCAGTGCCATGACACACGCCTTTAATCCCAGCACTGGGGAGGCAGAGGCAGGCGGATCTCTGTGAGTTTGAGGCCAGCCTGGTCTACAGAGTGAGTTCCAGGAAAGGCACAAAGCTACACAGAGAAACCCTGTCTTGAAAAACAAACAAACAAACAAAAAACAAACAAACAAATAAAACAAACAAAAAAGAAATCTTTAGGTATTTGCTATGTTAGATATATGCTAATGGTAGCCCTGTAGAGTTTGCTTAATAGTTCTTATGAATACATTTGTAAAATAGATCTACAAAATTTCTTTAATACATGTAGAAAATGACCGTGATGTAAGTTTAGGAAGTAATGATCTAAGGTAGTTCTATAATAAGCTTATAAGAAGTATGTAAATAAATAGTATAAATAAGTAGATGCTAATGTGTTATATGTGAGTTTGTAAAAAAGTTTAAAAGGTTGAATGTGAGTTTATGCTTAAACATATATTACATGTGAGTTTTAAAAAATCATCAATTGTAAATATGAGTCTATGCTTAATGTATATGGTGAAAAAAACCTGAGATACAGAAGTTAGTGTCCTAGCAGACTGAAAAAGCAGGCAGTCTGAGTGGTTTAAAAAACTCCAGAAGCCACTAAGATGCTAATAATGGTAGACAATAGAATGAGCAGAACAAGGCATCCCCACCTGAGACCCATGGAAAATCAACACAACTCAGAAAAACCTGAGCCTAAATCAAAAACCGTGTAGGTTAAAATATTACTATAACTAAAAAGATCTCTGGCTTGAGAATGAAAAAATTGTAACTGTAAAATATTTTGGTTGTGAAATGTCTTTTCCTATTTAGAAGTGAATATCTAGTACCAGAATTTACTTTTTTTGTTGTTTTGTTTTGTTTTTGTTTTTCAAGACAGGGTTTTTCTGTGTAGCTTTGTGCCTTTCCTGGAACTTGCTTTGGGGACCAGGCTGGCCTCGAACTCATAGAAATCTGCCTGCCTCCGCCTCCAGAGTGCTGGGATTAAACGCGTGCGCCACCACCTCTGGCTACTTTTTAAACTTTAAAAAAAGATAAAACTACAAAAAGGTTTCAGTTATGAATTTCTTCATATTGGGAAGGCTAGTACCAGAATTTTTGGATTTAAGAAATGAAATAGTGACTTCATTGCCATGAGGCAATTTTGAATTTATTTATGGTGATGATCTAGGGACTGTTTTATGGAATTATTTGTGGAACTGTTCAAATGAAGACATTTATTGTTGCTACATAGGCTCAAGATGCAGTTGTTTTTTTTGTTTTTTGTATGAATATATCCTGGTGGTCCATGAATTGTTTTATGTTAAAAATTGAATTGTTTTTTGGAACTGTTTATTTAAAAATGGAACTACTTATGGAACTGGTTTTGTGTTACAAATGGAACTGTTTAAATGGAAAAGTTTGAGTTTTCTAACTACGCTTGAGATTTTGTTTAAAAAAATTATAAAGAAAAGGGAGTAGAGGAGGGTAGAGTGGGAGGGAGGTGAGGAGGCAGGAGAAGGGGAGGGAGGGAGAACTGGGGTTGGTATGCAAAATGAAAAAAAATAATAAATAAATATATTAAAAATATCATATATGAGATTTTTGACACATATAAAGTTAGAATTTTTAAACTTGTATATGAATTTGCCAGGCTTCTGCTTTACCCAGGGGAGAACAAAATGTCCAATCTCTACATAAAAAAGAAAAAAAAATCATAAGACCAGTTGTATGTTTCTGATTTTATCAAACCCAATTTCTGACCAAAAATGCAAATAAATTATAACAAAAAGAAAAAAAGGGAGAGGTAATTTTCCTTATCTATTTATTAAAAATAATTTCTTGTTATTTCAGTGGATTAATGTCATATTTTGTTAGTTAGAAATGCACATAAGTATACTAATAGATTACTTGAGAGTGTAAAGACTTTCATTAAGAAACACCTTTTGGTGTTTTGTTAAAAGTTTTCAAAGTGTTAAGAGTTAAATTGAGAATATTGCTTTTCAATACAGGTTTGTAGAAAATGTGTAAGTTTGGGTTTTTCTTACTAGGATTTGGATTTTGTTTTAAAAATTATAAGGAAAGGAGGAGATGCGAGTGAATTAAGGTTGAATTAATATTTGCAGAAATTATGTTAACCTATTGATATTAATGCACCCTGGTTTTGTGAAGCTAAGGAAATATTTAATTTTGAAGTGAATACATGAGATGTTTTTCCTATATTCTGTTCGCAAGAAAATTCAAATGGTTCTATTAGGACTTAAAGATGTAAGTTTGAGAAACTTATAACTATTTATAGCAATATTTGTGTTAACTTGTTGCTGGTAATGATGAAATAAGGGTTGAATGCAGCTAAAGAATGTTGTATTCGCATGGGACCCAATCCAAAAAAGAAATTCCATCTTTATCATCCTCTACTCCTATACTAGGAAGTGTAACAGCTCTAGAGATTACTGTGAGCTCATAATAATGAGTTATTTTTTTATATATTAAGGAAGGGGGACCTGTCAGAACCCATTTTCAGGTTCCTAGTGGCTTGACACATCAGGTCTCTGTAGAGAGGAGGATTGGACCACAGATCTGAGTGCAGGTGTCTGAGATGTTCTACACTTGGCTGTGCTCAGGTGAGGTCTTTTGCTTTACCCCTTTGCGTCTCTATAAATACCCTGGGGCAGAGAGAGTCAGGGCCTTTGGAATAGGTTCTAGGCCCTCTAGAGGCTATCCTGTATTTTCTATCTGTTTATGTCAAAAATCTAAATCCTTCTATCTAATATTTCATTCTGCTCTAAATTAAGAAAAATCTGGGGAACTGTGTGGTTGGTGGGTAGCCACCCTTCACAAGCTTATGTAGAGTCTGTGGGTAAGGATGAGTACCAGAAAAATCAAAACCTTATAATTAATAAAAATGAATGAATGGAGTGATGTGGTCACCGTGAAAATAAAGCATCCTGTCACATTCCTTACACCAGTGTATATATTCATGTACATCAGAATATCTTCTAACCCAAAGGTCTGACCTGAATAAGCACTTGCGTATGCTGAATGTTAATTTCTAAAATTGTTATTTTAATTTATGTGTGTGCACATGTCTGTCAGTACACACAGATGCCATTGGAGGATGTATGATAGTCCTTGCAGCTGGAATCCAGACAGCAGTAAAGCACCAGATGTGGTTATTATTAACTAAGCTGTGGTCCTCTGCAAAACAGTGAGCACTCTGTAGCACTGCACAAATTTAAGTTGCAGTTTCATAACTTTGGCATGACCTCTATGAGTATACCATGACTTTGGACCTTTATCAATAATACATGGCTGTTTCTTTGTACCAATACTCAAAGGGATTTTCATGAATTACAAATCAACAAAGGCACATGTACATGACTTTGTGTTTTGGGCAGTTATATTATCAAACACTTCCTGACATATGTGACCTAGCATTCCTGTGTCACAGTATTTTTCATACACCCCAACTCAATAAAGCTCTGGCTCTCTATTCACTCCACCTCATCTCCCTGCAAGTTAAATGTCATTCATGATCAACATAATCCTGTACTGATTACATGAGGGTTATTATAACCAATGAACACTGGAAAACCATGGTGTTCAAAACAATTTCCATATTTTATGATTTTTTAATCATTTTCTTCCTTTTTAATAGATTTTAATATATTTATCCTAAAAGAAGTATACAAATAAGAAACAAATGAACTTGTATATTGTTGATACTGATATGTATGACCAAAAAATTTAAATCAGGCAGGATTAAAAATGAAAGTTATTAAAACAAGTGTAGTTTCTTCCTCAGGTTGAACAAAATATACTAGTAATGTGTGTACATAATTGTAGAAAAGGCACATAAAAATTAATGGAAAAGAGAGCATGGATTTCAAAATGATAAAGAATGATTATATATGAAAAATTGGATGGAGTAGAGGGATGGGTATAATGTATTTATATTATTATGTGAAAAATAAAAAAATACAAAAGTTAGTATTATTTTACAAAGAAAAGAAACTGCATAGCTAAAGAAACATATTACAAAATTTAATATCAAAAAGGTACTTTGGTAGTGTCACAAATAACCATTAAACTCATGCATATACACACACACATAAACTTATATAAATATTATAAAGTAATTGAAATGCATCATAGAATAAGTGGAAAGATATTGTGAAAATTGAATCCCTTATACTAATGAAGGGTGCCTGTGTTTTCTCACTGATGTGGCAGTGATGTATTATTTGTTACTTCATGGCCAAAGGTATGCCTTTAGTGCCAAACTGGAGTTTTAACAGACCATTTCAAAAATATACTTTCACCTTCCAATATGATGGAAAAAAACCTATTTTTAAGTTCCTACAATCTTATGTCATCCTAGAACAGAACACCATCTGCTGCTATTTAGAAGCTTCACTAGGATTGACTACATGTGATAGGACTGAAGGTTAATCTACATGTTAGTGGATTAAACTGAGGAAGAACAAAATTTCCCACACTCATAAGCTGCATACACTAAAACAGAAAATAGTGAGCAACTCTCAAATATAATTTTGTGTTAGTGCTCATATAATCAAGCAAAGAATTAAGAAATTATGTGGTTAATGATTAAGACCATGAATTGGAAGGAATATCATATACTTCATTTAATTGCTAGGACCCTGATATCATAATGGTTACCGACTTATACAAAAACAATTTCTTTCCTTCAGCCAGAGTCATAGAAATAAACTGAGTCCTAATGACACTGATATACTCATATGTCTGTGAATCACTTGGCCCTCATCAGAAATGTTAATTTTACAACATATTTGGGAAACAACACAATGATGTACAGGGGTTTTCTAAAGAGCTTGAGAGGCTTTAAGGTACCATTTTCTGATGTTTCATGTCCTAATCTCTAACTGTGATCCCTATATGTTTGTATTGAATAGATGGCAGAAAGCTTCCAACAGATTCAGATGTGGTTGATGATTCCAACATACCAATATTTTGCAGTATTAACTTTACTAACAGACATAGGAATTCAGAGTCTAAGGGTAGAGATACAAGATAAGATCTGCACTGGTTCAAAAACACAAAAGGAAATACCCAAGCAAAAATGAATCTTGTGTGTTTATAATTATCAATTCAGTATTGAATACCTGTTTGCCATCATCAATAAATAATTGACTTCCAACAAAGCTAATGAAATGTCCTGTTTGGTTTCATATATAGGAATGAGCTGAGAAGTAGGGAAAAAATAACATAAAAGAGATTCTGTATGCAAGAACACAGTAATAATGCAAACCAAGAATGCAAATGAACCTGTGAGAACCTAAATGGCAACAGGATGGTAAGAAGTAAGTTTCCTGTGCTGTACATTATTTTCCATATTTTATTGCCTTTGGTAACATATAGAGTAGTGTCTGCAGATGTTACTCCTCCATATTTTCTGTGACTCTAAGGTTTCTGAATGAAACCACAGTGCCACAGCCATCCTCACATTAAATTTCCCAAGGTAGAGGAAAGAGCTGAATTCTGCTAATCTCTGCCAGATACTAAAACATCAAGAGAATTATCTTCCTTGCCCGTAGAGCAGCATTTCAAGACTGACATAGGGATGCCTTGTACATAAGGAAGCAGTAGCTTCTGAAAAATCAAAGAGCGTAATCCCCTGGTCTCTGCCAGATACTAAAGCCTGAACTGAATTCAAACCGAGACAGGGAGACCACATTTTTAAAGAGAAACAGTAGCTACAGGAGCAGGAATCTGCTTGCTGCACATTTGACAGGATCATGTGACTCAGATTTTAATGCTGGGAATCAATCTCTGACTTTGCTAATTTCCATGGTCTCTGTCTCCCCTTGTATGACAGGAGCAATCTGCCTTGTCAGCATCAACGTACAATCAATTTTGGTTATGATCATGAGAAACTGAGACCAAGAGTACAGCCACAGGCTTACTGGTGAGAACCTGCTCTGCAGACAACTTTATTAGCTCTCCTTGCCTGATGGAGGAGTGTGTGCATTCAAACTGTCTTTGGAAAAGGAACCTGTTGGAGCCAAATCAGGCTTTTCCCAGCAGGTCTGCTTAGAGAGATGATTGGAACACCGACCTGAGTGCAGGTGTCTAGGAGGAGCTGTAGGATGTCTTTTGCTCCAACCCCTTGGCAATCCTTTGAATAGCCTAGGGCAGAGACAAAAGATGAAGGATGGATTAGGATATAGGCATTCTCAAAGCTATCCTGTATTTTCTATCTGTTTCTCTCCCCTAAATCCATCTAAATACTATTCCCTGCTGCTTCTACTCAAGAATTCTCTGGGGAAATACATGCCCCACCCTACAGGAACCAACATCAAGAAATAACTCATTTCCACCAATGGAAAACAAATCCTGTGTTAGTCTTTGAGATCTCCTTCAGAGCAGCTGAATCATTTCACCCTCCCAACTAAATGTATTCTGCAGCCAAAACAGTGAAAATAAAAGTGGATGACAGGAAATGATGTAATGAATCCTAGAACCAGAACACAATTTTCAAAAGAGAAAAGCATCCCATGATAACTAGAGGGGATCATATACCCAGGTACCCTGTATCCTGGTTATCTACCTGAAAGCCTCACTTTCCACCTGCTGATGGTTGATTGTGATTCTGGACTGCAAATTGTATCTTTCAGGTAACAGTTTCCAAAATGTCATTTTAGATTACCCAAATGCACTTATTTTTGGAATCTGATACTTGAAATTTTCATTGAGTATCTGATGGCTAAGTGAGAATTGTCATGGACACAGCCATTTTCATAATGGGTTTTCTGAGGAAGCATATGATCAATACATCCCTGGTTTCTGTCAGGTAATGTTTCTCAACATACATCTTTCTTTCAGGTAATGCAGGATGCAAGACTGAGGCAGTGATCACAGATATTAGGGCTGAAACAGTGGCTTCAGTAGAAGGAGCACATTTCCTGCAGAGCAAACAGGTACAGATGACTCATAACAGGAATGTGGGAAATTCCACCAAATCTCTGCCTATCCTAGGATTCTATTGCCTCTGTCTGCTGCAGTTCTCTGGGACAGTTATCCTTCTCTTGTGTTGTTTACAGTCAGGCTTTGTCTAAACCCAGATATGAGCTGGAATTTGGCTAGGATCTTGGCTAGTGAAACTGTGGACTGCAAGCCTTTTTTATTAGATTTATCTGAATCCTATTCAAATACACATAGGTTAGGAGCTAATAAGGAGAGAGATTTCTAAATTAGGAATGGAAAGCAAATGATGGCAATGAATCTGGAGATTTCAGTGAGAGATGCTGACTCATCTATCTCTCCTTCCTCCCTCTCTATTGTAAAAAGATCAGGGAAACTGAAAGAGGAATACTTGATAAAATGTAATTTCCCTGGACTCTGCCTCCAACTATCAGTAGAAATTTGCTGATTGTGTCTTGTAGTGTTATGAGTAACAGCCACCCCCTAACTACATGATTGTGCTTCCTCTGTCCATCAGTCAGGAAGATAGCTTAGTCATCTCAGGCCTCGCAAACTAAGTATCCCTGTGCTATGTGATTATGTAATCTGCATTCAGCTTGATTACATAGTCTATGATCCTGCATGGCATAACTATGTAAGCAATATGATCGTGCTTTAGGTGGAGCATAAAACAGGTTCCAACCCTTCTTCCACACCATTCATTTCTAGTAGGCCTATTACATAATCTCTCCCAAATTCATAACTCTGGTAGTGGGTTTCCTGTACCTCTTGTTTTCTGTTGAATAGTAAATAGCAGTACACATAAATAATATTGTTGCTGCATGGCAAAGCAGAACTTCCTAGCAACCTGTGTTAGACTCCTGTACCAAGGTTCATTCATCTTCAACTGCCCAGTTTCCATTTGCTTGGCTGCCAGATCATTCATTCTATTGGTGAGTTTTCACTATACCAGCCAGCTTAACCAGTCCCATGGACTCATGGGAATGGCCATTGATCATCTGGCTTCCTTTAGGTGTACTTGGGACTAGGGGAACACCCATCCACAGTTTACATTGGCTATGGTCATCCCTCATCATAGGCTAAACTTTTAGCCTTTCTCTAGGACTGCAGTCTGAGATATCATTTTCATGTTTTTTTTTTTTTTTTGTCTGTCAGATCATTGTCCTTCGCTATTGCCCCAGTCCTCAATCTTCTTGCTTAACAAAGTGTTGAGTGAATTTTGCCATTCAACTGATCCTCATACAATCTCGGGAACACCTGAAATTTTAGCTTTTAGATCATGTTTATTTGTTTGTTTATTGATTGATTGATTGATTTCCTTTGTTTGTATTATACCCATGGAAAACAAAAATTCTCATCCCATTAGCTGACACCTCCTCTGGAATGCCTTTTAGAAACTTAGAACTCTCAGCTTAATGCCTTACTTAAACACTTCTAAGCTTATCAGCCTTTGCACTAAAAAATGGCCTCAGAATCCCCAAAACAACAAAAAATAATGGCTACCTAATGCTTCACTTGACCCTGATATTTCAAAGGAATTATCTAACTTCTGCCAGCAAACGGGCAAATGGGAGGAGTTATCTTATATCCAAGCCTTTTTCTATCTCAGCACCAAAACCACCCTTCTTGTTTCCTATTCATCTGCCCATGTCCTCCTATCTAGGCCTCATGAACCTGAGGAACCTCTTCTTAATGCTTTAGAACCTGATAATGAACCCCTGCCTTTCTAATTTCCCATTTCCTTTTCTAAAGCAGCTGTTCCTTTGACTCCTCCAGCACCTTCCCCCTTTCTTATATCTGGATACTCCAACTTGCCAACTCTGACCCCTAGCTTTTCTCCTCTTGTCATGGTTATTGAGCTGCTAAGGAACCCAATCCCAGTCATGCCCACCCAGAGGCCATTCTCCCTTTGTGAAAGATAGCCAGGGTATATAGACTGGTTAAGGTACATGTCCCTTTCTCACTGGCAGAACATTTTCAAAGACAAAAAACTGTGTTCTTGTATGTCTAGTTCTACTTCCTTTATGAAACAATATTAATATAGTACTCACTCCTATAGTTTCACCTTTCATGATATATACATGATCCTTGCTAATAACCTACTTCTTGAGAATACATGTGGACAAGGTCCACCAGACTAATGCAGCCAATCCTCCTGGAGAGAAGGTGGTTTTGGATCAGGTCCCACATTAGTATTGTAATACCATAGATGGCTCTCTACCTAGGCATCACTTTACTAGCTGCTTCCACATAGGTATTCCTAAGGTTGGACTCAAACCAGTACATTATGAAAAGTTAAAACACATAATTCAAGATAAGGAGGAGGGAAAGTCTAATTTTCTAGAATGAATTACAAAGGTTCTCTCCTTCAATATACTGACCTAGATCCTGAGAGGTCACAGACAGACAACTCCTTATAACCAATTTGTCTTACAGAGGTTCCCCAATGTAAGGGTCAAACTTTGGCTTCTGGAGAAAAAGCCCCTGACCCCACAGGCAGAAGTCTTAGCAGTGGATTTTAAGAGGTACCATTGGAGAGATCAGTAAGCCTGAAAATAAGACTGTCAAATCTAGCACAGGATATCTCACCAGCCACAAGAAGACCTCCAGGTCCCTGTTTTAAGTGTGATAGATAAGGCCATAATGCTTGTGCCTACCCTGCCCCATTCAGGCCACCTGGGCATCATCCAAAATGCTATCCAAAGGGAAATATGTCAGTTGACTGCCCGTTTGAACCTCATGGCATGGGGACATCATTGGAAGACCACCATCAAGCCAATCTCCTATGCTTGGAGATGGACAATTGACAGTACCCATGTCCTTGCCCACCAACATTCATGTCACATCAGAAACCTAGAGTAGCCATTATTGTATTGGGGTGACCTATTTCCTCCCTTTTCGACACTGGGGCTACTTACTTGCCCTGTGGGAGTTTTGGGGTCTCACCTCTCGTTCTCATCTCCCTATTTTCTGGAAAGTAGGATAGCCTTATCTACCACACCCCACCCCACCACTTAATTGTATTTTCTTGGTTATATCTCTTACCCAAACACTTTGGGTTGTGCCAACATGCCCTGTGCCCCAAATCAGAAGAGATTTTCTTAACTAAGGCAGAAACTTCTATTTTATTTGCTCCCCCATCTCCCTATCACATGCTTGCCAGCAGCTCCTCGCCTCATCCTACTAGCCACTCAACCCACCAGATCTAGTATGTCATTTCTCTTGTCAGTCTTTAAGGTTGACCCCATAGTCTGGGACAACCAAAAATCCTCTGTTGTTGGAAACCATCCCTCAATTGTTATCCAGTTGCAGCACCCTACCTGATACATCACTCAAGTTCAGCACCCTCTCTCATTCCAGAGTCTTAGAGGACTTAAGCCTATCATTCCTAAAATTATCAGAAAATGCTACTTCACCCAACCTCTTCTCTTTTTAAAACCTCTATACTTACAGTTAAGAAGCCTAATAGAATACACCGCCTAATTTAAGAACTGCATATAGATGAATTTCTAAATTGTCTTATTAAATAAAAAAACATGGAAGCAAATATGGGGGTGAAAGTCTTAGAGATGAGGAAAATAGGAAAAGCCACCAGCCAACCATACCTCACCAACACTGCAGCTTCCAAATGTAAGCCACTTCCTGTCTTACCCACACCTTTACTGCCTAGCTGTTCTGCCCTCTAATTGGCTATATTACCCCAGCTACCTCATTTCCTTATCATCTTATGTCTGCACAGACCTTCAGGTCTTTATGGTTGGTACTGACTGGGATTAAAGGTGGGTGTCATCATGTTTGGCTCTGTTTCCTAGTATGGCTTTGAACATGCAGAGACCCTGCCTGATAAGTAATCTGATTGAAGGTGTGTGCTACCTGAATTTTTGCTCACTTAAAATGACTGGCCTCCCCCGCCACCAGATGTCCAGCCAGCTTTAATAAAGCATAAGTAAATTATCACTACATTTGTGCATTAATAAAATATCAACACATTTGTGGCTCATTAATTCTGCATTGGTCCCTCTCCATCCTGTAGTGCCTAAACTTGACACAATTCTTTCCACTATCCCTTCATACACTTTCAAGTTCTCAGTTCTAGACCTCAAGGTTACCTTCTTTTCTATATCTCTCAGCCCTCTGTCTCAAAAATATCATTGCCTTCACCTGGACTGACCATGACATTCACCTGTGTATGTAGCTAAATTGGACTGTCTTGCCACAGGGATTCTGGGGCATCCACCACCTGTTTTGTCAATCTCCATCCTCTGGCTTGCTCTCCTTTTCTTTCCTTGGCTCTAAAATGATACATTAAGCAGATAACATTCTACTCTGCAGCCCATAAATACAAGTTATTCAAACTCCTCTTCTAAATTTTTTGTACATCTAGAATTATGGAGTCTCATGTTTCATAGTCTAACTCTCCATTCCTCAGGCTACCTATTTTGGTTTAAGCATTACCACAACATAGTAAGTTACATCTTTAGATAGAAATCATCTAATTTAGTCTTTCTTATAAACTTTACCTTCTTTTTAAGTTCTTTCTCTCCAAGTGGCATTACTGGAACACACCACACTTACTTTCCAGACTTGCCCATCCCTTAACATTTCAAGCTTTCTGCCTCCACCTAGTGCTGACTATTCCACATCTCACTACTGCACTGAAATCATAGAAGAATTTTTGTCTCATCCTTCACACATACAGGAAGGCACATTGTCTCAGGCCACTTATACTTGTTACACAGGTGGCAGCTCATTTTCACATAAGGGGACCCATAATGCAGGATATGCCATAGTATCAGATACTTGGATGGTAGAAGCACAGAAAAACACTACTAAACAACAGACTGAGATAATGGCTCTCAGACATGTCCTACTATGAGCACAGGGGCAATCCCTAATTGTTTACATACTCCAAATATTTTTTTTCCAAGACAAGTTTTCTCTGTGTAGTTTAGGTGCCTGTCCTGGACTTGCTTGGCTCAGACTCCCGAATTCTGGGATTAATATTGTGTACCACCTCCAACCAGCTTCCGAATATACTTCTCATATTCTCCTGCCCCATACTTCTTTCTGGAATGAGAATTCGCTTCTGACAGCAAAAGGACAATTCATATCTAAATCAGGTCAAATAATGGCCATTAGAAAAGTTTCCCTTCTCCCCAAGGTGATATGAATTATTCCCTGTCAATCTCATCACAATGACAGCTACATCATCTTAAGCTGACCAGGCAGCTAGGAAAGTGGCTTAACAGGGGACATACTCACTCTATTCACTGCAGGAAATCCATACATACAATCGACATCCTCATCATCGGCTCCTGTCCCTAGGAAATTTCTGTCTAATTTTTATCAGCTCTTTGACCCTAATAGTGGGCACAGTCTCAGTTTGTAAAAGCCCACCAACAGACTACCAATGAAGACTTAGAGTTACTAAGAACTATTACTTCCCCTTGTAAAACTTGGCAAAAGTCAGATCTCAATTCCAAATATCAGAGCCAACCTTTTCCTACACTTCAGGCTAGAGGTTCCTTTACAGGAACTGACTAGCAGTTTAATTATACCCATTTGCCCACTGTCAGATGAATTAAATATCTCCTAATGGTCATAGACTCTTTAAAATTGAGTGGAGGCATTTCTGGTTTTAAAGCAGTGGGCTCAGACCATTTCTGATCCTCTTCTCCTGATTTTAGCTCCTTGCCTCTCTTCAATCTGATAATGATCTGGAGTTCACATCCAAGATTTCCCAGACTGCATCTAAAGCTCTTAACATACCTTGATATTTTCCTATCGCTTATCATCCTCAGTTCGTAGGGAAAGTAGAGCTTACCAACAGGTCTTTAAAAAATATTCTTATTAAGATATCACAGGAACTTCAGCTTGACGGGGTGAAATAATTGCCTCTAGGTCTTTTCAGGCTCCAGGCCCTTCCCAAGCAATGCCTTTCAATATTTTTGCTATAATTCATGTAAGAGAGACCTTCTCTAATCCCAGGCCATTTATCCAAACCTTCACTTCACCCTGGCCATGTCCTGTCTCCTCCATGCTATCACCCCTGCCCCCTCCTGAAGAATTTCACTGATCATTCCTTTCCAAGCAATGTCATAATTCATGCCAACCCCCAATGGACATGGAGGATCAGGTCTTTCTTTTCCCTTCCAGGCCAGCACCCCTCACTCCTTTCCCTTAAATTGTAGGGACACTTCAAAATAATTCTTATAACCTCCATAGCTGCTTAGCTTGAGGGCTTGCCCCACTGGGTTCATCTGTCCCACCTAAAACCTTCCTACCCTCATCCCCAGGCAATTCTTCCTCATGCACACTGACACACACAGGGCATCTGCTCTATGAAGTTCCAGAGGACACCATGATCAGCTGCCATGTCACCATTTCCAGAATATTGCATGAAAGCAAGGAAACAACCAAAAATGGTTTGCACAATAAAATCACAAATGATAATGCCAACACAGATGGGACGCTTTCTCAAAGTCCCATAATTAGCATAAAATCTTGCACAAATATTGGATGCTATGATAGAAAGAATCCATTTATACCCTACACTAACATTGATAGGCCTTCCAACTTTAAATGGTTAATGTTCAAATGACTACAACTAATAACCAAATTCTGTACACTGTGTGAGTTTATTATGTGTACATTTGTACATGCAAAATGTGGTTAAATAATTTTGATAAATAGTGGTATTTATTTTTAAAAGTTACAGTGCAGATATTATATTGAAGGATGCAGAAAAAAGAAGTGCAAAATAATCTAAATTCAGTGCTCATGCATGAAATTCAAAACTATGTCAAGAAAGTGTACACATGCATATGTATCTGTGTATATGTATACATCAGCATAAGTAAACTCATACATATACACATACATAAAATTATATGCATACTAAAAGTAATTAAAATGTATCATAGAATAAGTCAGAGATATTGTGAAAACTACCCTGAAATTTTACAAGATTCATCTAACTTCTGCCAGCAAAAGGCAAATGGAAGGGGTTTCCTTATATTCAATCCTTTTTGTATCTCAGCTCCAAACCCAACAATATGGTTTTCTATCCAACTGTCAATGTGTTCCTATGTATACAACATGTTCTTGCCTAGATTGCTTGAAAAAGTGTATCAACTGGACATGCAGGACCGTTAGGAAGGCAGCCATTGAACTTTGCAAGGAGAAATGGTCTGTCAGCTTCCTGCTTCATAGAGGAAACTGAAAGACATTCTACAGGACACAGAGAGAAGTGACTGAGAGACTCTAGACCTGTGGGCTAAATACAGATGCCCCAAATTTACTGAGGAACTTGGATGACTATCCAGGAAGCCAGCTGTCTCTGTCATTCTACATTTTTAAAAGTTTGTTATAATGCACTTCTTGTTTCCTTAGGTAATATTATATCCTTCTGAGGTCTTTGATGTAATTGAAGGCTAGCTATTTATAATTTCCTAAGTTATGATCTTAAACTCACTAATTAGGATAGATATGATATCTTCTTTCATTTTGCCAAATACATATACACTAGATATTATAACTATAATTCTTGCTTCATAATTGTTTTGTTATATGTAATTTTACTATGCTAAATTTTCCTCTTTGGAACAAAAAAGAAAAGAAGTAGTGCTGTGGCTGTGGCTCTATATGCTGTGAATGTGTTGCTCTGATTGGTTAAAAAATAAAATGCTGATTGGCCAGTAACCAGGTAGGAAGTATAAATGGGACAAAGAAAGAAAAGAATGTTGGGAAGATTCAGGAATTGTGAGCCAGATACAGAGGAAGCAAGATGTAAAGGCGGAACTGAGAAAAGGTTCCAAGCCATGTGGGTAAACATAAATAAGAATAATGTGTTAATTAAATTGTATCTGCTAGTCATCAGTTAGCCTCAGCTAATGTCCAAGCAGTTTTAATTAATGTAAGCCTCTGTGTGTTTACTTGTGTCCAAGTGGCTACAGGACTGGCAGGTGAGAGATAATTGCCCTGACCACAATCCAGGTAGGACACAGAAAATATTCAGCCACACAAGGCCTCTCTTGGGAATCAACAAAGCAAAGCCTATCAAATTGAGGCAGGACTAATTTCCTTCCTGCTTCATCAAGGATCAACAAGCATCCTACCATAGATAATTAGGTCCAAAAATTCAGCTCATGCATTAGGAATAGGTCATGGTCCCACCGCTATGTGCCCCACAAAAGTCCAAGCTACAAAAATGTCACCCAGATGCATAGGACCTATGCTAGTCACATGAAGCCCCTTAGCTGTCTCTCCAGAGTCCATGAGCTCCCACAAGCTAATGTCATCTGTCTATGTAGGTTTTTCCATAATGATCTTGATGCCCACTTCCCCCATTCATACAGTCCCTACAACATCTCTTCTGGACTTTCAGAGCACAGCCCAGTGCTTGACTGTGAATCTCCGCATTTGCTTCCATCAGGTAATGGATGAAGGCTCTGTAAAGACAATTAGGATAGTCACCCATCTGATAACATAAGAAGGCCAATTCAGGCACCCTCAAACAATTAATAGGAGATTTAGATGGTGTTATCTCTGTTACCTTATTAATAACACAAAATATCTGCCTACAGGACGGGAAACATCTTCACCAAATCCACATCTGACTGAAGACTGACATCAAAAATATATAAAGAATCCAAGAAACTGGACATCAAACTACCAAATAATGCCATTAAAAATGGTGGTACAGATGTGTAGTTAGAGTATTCCTGCCTGGCCCAGTCAGGACAAATCTCTCTTACCCACCAGTCCCACAGTTGCTCAGACCCAATCAAGAAAGCACACAGAAACTAACATTGTTTAGAAGCTGTATGGCCATGGCAGGCTGCTTGTTATCTACTTCTTCTCTCTTAAATTAACCCATTTCTGTTAATCTATACTTTGCCACATGGCTTGTGGCTTACCAGTGTCTTTACATGTTGCTTCTCATGGTGGCAGCTGGCGGTGTCTCCCTCCAGTCTTCTACTTCCCAGAATTCTCTACTCTCTTGTCCCGCCTATACTTCCTGCCTGGCCACTGGCCAATCAGAACTTTATTTACGCAGATAATTCTCAACAGTAGAAACTTGAAGAGCCAGATACACTTAAGGGAATGGTAAACATGTTCAGCTCTTAAGGAAATGAAAATCAAAATGCCTCCAAGATATTATCTTATACCTCTCAGACTGGCCAAGAACAAAACTGCTAATGACAGCATATGTTGAAAATCATGTGGATTAAAAGTTGTTTATAAGCAGTGGGCAGTATGGAACTCACTGTCAGCATGGACCCAAAAAGTTCCCAGAGCAGCAGCAATAATCATGGCTCCCTGATAGCTAAACCATGAAGCTAGGATCCCAGAGAACTAGCGAGGGAGTGAATCAACCACAAATGGCATGTGACAACACATACACTAACCTGAGCCCTGTAAACTTGCAACTATCATAGGAATTTAGGATTTGTCTCATGATACCTAAAATAAAAGAAATGTTCAAACAGCCAGGTCATGCACTAAGGACAGGTCCGGGTTCCACAGCCTGGATGCCTCCCAAACAGTTCAAGCTATTCAATTGTCTCACTTATCCAGAGGGCCTGATCCAGTTGGGGGCTCCACAGCTTTTGGTTCATAATTCATGTGTTTCCCTTAGTCTGGCTATTTGTCCCTGTACTTTTCCAATCTTGGTCTCAACAATTTACACACTTACAATCCCTCCTCTTTCTCGACAATTGGACTCCTGGAGCTCTACCTGGGGCCAGGCCAAGGATCTCTGCATCCACTTCCATCAGTTATTGGATGAGAGTACCAGCATGACATTAGTGTGTTTGGCCATCTGATCATCAGACTAGGTCAGAACAGGCTTTCTTTCGACCATTGCCAGTAGTCTACAGTGAATGTATCATTGTGGATATCTGGGGACCTCTCTAGTACTTTGCTTCTTCCTGTTCTCATGAATCCCCAGAGGAGTCTTGGCCCTGGAGGAGATGGGAATGGATGGGAGGGGCCATGAGGGAGGTGGGGGTGGGGGTGGAAGGGGGGAGGACAGGGGTACCCATGACTGATGTGTAAAATTAAAACACAAATATAATAAATAAAAAAGGAGAAAGGAGAAAAAAAGATAAAAACAAAAACAAAAACAGATGTTCAGTACAGAAAGATCCAGATAGAATAAATGTCTAGCCAGGTTACAGTGTGTTTAAAAATATACATATACCAGTGTCTCTGCTTGTTTTTGTAATACACACACACACACACACACACACACACACACACACATCATACAAGAAAAATGCTGAAGAGTCTCTTGTATATAAAACCACATTATTTGGTAAGACTATGTTTGATCATTGTCGCTCTTAAATAAAGAAGGTCCTTTTAATATTTTTTTATGTTAGATTGGATGTTTAATATTGGATGTTAGAAACTACTTTGAATGCTAGGGACCCTTAAGCCATTGATAGACCTACTACATCCACATATAATCAACCTGTTTTATTTTTATTTATTTTTCTATCTATCTCTCTATCTATCTCTCTATCTATCTATCTATCTATTTATTTATTTATTTATTTATTTATTTATGTTTTTCAAGACAGGGTTTCTTGGTGTAGTTTTGGTGCCTGTCCTGGATCTCATTCTGTGGACCAGACTGCCCTCAAACTCACAGAGACCCACATGCCTCTGCTTCCTGAGTGCTGGGATTAAAGTCATGTATACAACACCACCTAGCACCATCCTGTTTTAAAAGGTAAAATTGCAGCTAACAGGACTACAAAATAACAATGTAAACTTGATGATTTCACCAGCTTCTTCAAGTGTCATAATTTGCCAACATTGATTATTATATTGGGCAGAATACGTATTCCTGTCAATGTTATACATTTGAATTTCTGAAAAGAGTTAGAGTAAAAATTTTAGACACGTCTTTGTGTACCAAACCACCAATACCCTATGAAGGGCTAAATGTAGGCAAATTGTGACACTGCCCTTCATAGGGTATTGGTGGTTTGGTACACAAAGACGTGTCTACAATTTTTACTCTAACTCTTTTCAGAAATTCAAATGTATAACATTGACAGGAATACATATTCTGCCCAATATAATAATCTTACAAATTCCACATGGCCAGAGAGATAGTAGACCCAAAAGGAAAACCTTCATCTGCAACTTCTCTGAAAGCATATGATATGAAATATAGGGAATTAAAAATCACAAATATTACAAAATTTGAGTACCAACCAAATACTACAGGAAAGCATGGAAACAAGGTTGTTGAAATCACAATTGTACAATGAAATCACAAATTATAATGCCAACACTGATGGGAAACTCTCTCAAATTTCCCCCACTTAACTGAAAATCCATGTGAGGTTGGATGTGGATTGTTCTGCTTCTCTGATCTTTCAGAATTCATCCCAATAGATGGCACTGGGTTTTGTATTAATCAGAACTTTTAAGATACCTGTTATATATGGTGCCGAACGTGGGGCTCAAACTCATGACTGTGAGATTAAGAGTCTCCTGTGGCTAGGGCTAGTCCAGTCTACAAACAATGCTGGTGAGTCTACAGAGGCTGCTGGTGCTGCAGCTCTGAGCTACAAGCTGCTTCTTATCATGTTGGTGTTGATGAGGATGATGCTACCGGAAATGAATTGTTCACTGCTTCTTGTTCATAGACACATTGCCGACAACATTGCATTATAAGAAAGCATTGACAAAGTCAGTTTGGAAGAATTTGGTGAGGCAAGTAGTGGGGAGAAATTACAGTTAAGATATTCTCTTCTATGGAATAATGTACATGGTTTGAGAGACAGATATTTATCAGACTGTGATTACTCCAAACCAAAAAGGAGGCACAAAAAACATTCTGAAGGAAACCATGATCATGCCTAATAGCAACTTTGAAATCTTCAAAAGGATCACAGGATCCCACAATGATGATTATACATGGACTGTGTTAAAGCCATTAAGTGGATTAACATTATCCAAAGATCGGCTTTGGACTACAAACTGCTCAGAACAATTTTGAGATGGCTAGCTGAGATGATCCAGAGTCACAGACAACTCTAGCAAGAACTTGAGACAGGATGTACACTTTTGAATTATGTAGAGACTAGATAACAAATGATACTGTTACCACTCCGAGGACTTGACAAGTAATCCAAACATTTTATTTCATGATCCCCTAAAAATGTCTTTGCCCTCAGAAAGCAGGAAGTAATTTTAAGAAAATTATGCCCATATTCCCAAGAGGTGGAGCTTGTAGTTTTTGTGTGTTCAGTGGTTTATGGATAATTATCATTGTTTAGGATGGTTGGATACAAGTTTATTGTTAATAGTCAGAAAAAAAGTTAAATAAAGTATATTAGTTTGAGGGTTCTTGCTTTCTTTAAAAAAGAGAAGAAAAAGAAAAAGAGGATATAAAAAGTGTAGATTATTGAATGTACTCTAAAAAAAGAAAAAAGGAAGATATAGAAATGATAAGACAAAAGGTAGACTTTTGAGTCTACTCTGGAAAGAAAAAAGAGAGACTATGGATATGATAAGATAAAAGGTAGATTAATGAAACTACTTCTAAAAAGGTACTATTTATTTTAAAAAGGTAAGTAGTGAATTTTTTTTCAAGACAGGGTTTCACTGAGTAGCTTTACACCTTTCCTGGAACTCACTTGGTAGCACAGGCTGGCCTTGAACTCATAGAGATCTGCCTGTTTCTGCCTCCCCAGTGCTGGGATTAAAGGCATATGCCAGAAACTCCCAGTGCAAATTTTTGTCTGAAAATGTCAAACATTAATGGAGTAGACATTGTTAAGGGATATGGAGCAAGAGGAACTCTCCTCCACTGCTGGTGGGAATGCAACCGTGGACAGACACTTTGGAAATCAATATGGTGCTTCCTTAGAAAATTGGGAATTAATATCCCCCAACACTCAACTATACAACTCTTGGGCATATACCTAAGGAATGCTCAATCATACAACAAGGGTATTTGCTTAGTTATGTTCATATCAGCATTGTTTGTAATAGCCAGAACCTGGAAACAACCTAGATGCCCTTCAACTGAAGAATGGATGAAGAAAATATGGTACATATACACAATGGAGTACTACTCAGCAGAGAAAGACAGTGACATCATGAGGTTTACAGGCAAATGTATGTATCTAGAAAAATTCATCCTGAGTATGGTACCCCAGACTCAGAAAGACAAACATGGTATGTGCTCACTCATAGGAGGATACTAGATGTAAAACAAAGATGACTAGACAGCTACTAACAACTCCAGGGAGGCTACCTAAAAAACTGGACCCTAAGAAAGACACAGGGACTGCCCAATGACAGAGAAATGGATGAGATCTACATGAACAACCTAGATGTGAGTGGGGGTAATGAAGGGCAAGATTTGAGGGAAAGAAAGCTTAGGGGAGCAGGAGATCCCAGCTGGATCAAGAACACAAAGGGAGAACAAGGAATAACAGACCATGATAAATGAAGACCACATGAGAATAGGAAGAACCAAAGTACTAGAGAGGTCCTCAGAAATCTACAATGATACCTCCACTGTAGACTCCTGGCAATAGTCAAGAGAAAGCCTGATCTGACCTAGTCTGTTGATCAAATGGACAAACATCCTAACTGTCATGCTAGAACTCTCATCCAATAACTTATGGAAGTGGATGCAGAGAACCTCGGTGAGGCCCCATGTGGAGCTCTAGGAGTCCAATTGGCAAGAAAGAGGAGGGATTGTAAGAGTGTGAATTGTTGAGACCAAGACTGGAAAAAACACAGGGACAAATAGCCAAACTAATGGAAACACGTGAATTATGAACCAAAAGCTGAGGAGCCCCCAACTGGATCAGGCCCTCTGGATAAGTGAGACAATTGAACAGTTTGGGAGGCACCCATGCAGTAGGACCCAGGCCTGTCCTTAGTGCATGAGCTGGCTGTTTGGAACCTGGGGCATATGCAGGACACTATGCTCAGTCTGGAAGGAGGGGACTGGACCTTCCTGTACTGAATCCACCAGGTTGAGCTGAATCCCCAGGGGAGTCTTTGCCCTGGAGGAAATGGGAATGGAGGGAAGGGTGGAAGGCGGGGGCAGGGGGAGGAGGAGGTTGGACAGGGGAACCCATGGCTAATATGTAAAACTAAAACACAAATATAATAAAAAATAAGAAAATGCTGAGTGTTCAGCCTTAGATGGTACATTTATATCACCTACCTGAGGCCCAGGGAACATGGTGGAAGCAGGGGTAGAAAGATTATAAGAGTCAGAAGATAGTGGAGAGTGATGTGAAATTCTATCTTCTGGATACAACATGACTATTACAATTATGAGCACACAACAGCTGTGATCACTTGCCCAAGGCTTGTATGAGAGAGAGGGAGAGGGAGAGAGGGTGGGAGAGAAAGGGAAAGAGAGAGAAAGAAGAACAGAAGTGTGAGAGAATGGGGGAAGAGAGAAGGAGAGTGGGAGAAGAGGGGAGGGAGAGGAAGGGGAGAGACGGGGAGAGGGAGAGACTAGATAGGAAAATGTAGTCACCAGTTGTCAGAGGGAGAATCAGATAAGGTAGTTAAGAGGGAAATATAAACAAAATACATTGTACACAAGTAAAAAAATATCAAAAATAAAACTTAAAAATGCTCCCAAATTTTAAAAAAGTTAATGTAATTCTCGACTATTTATATTATATATACTTATTGGATATAGATTTTATGTATTAGTTATAATTTTTTATTTAAAAAGAGGTAATTGTGATGATATTTTTCCCAATATATGGTCCAATATATATAATTTACCATGTTGATATCATTCCAAATTCTAAATGCACACTGCATATTCTAACTTTTGTCCTATATATTAACGAAGCTGTATGTGCCAAGTCTGTGGTATGAAATTAAGCATCACCTAGGCAGTTTCAACTTCCACAAAATATGGTTGTTCTTCAGTTTCTGTGCCTGAGAAACAGGATTAATTCACTGTTTAATAAGTGAAATATTTAAGGATAAATCATATTTTAGACTACACATATATGTATAATATTTTCTAAATATTTCCATAAATAGATTTTAATTGTAAAACTTTTCAAACAAATAACAAGGAAGGCAAATTATGTCTCCATTGTAATACAATGTAATAAAAAGGGTATGTATATGAAAAAAGCCAAGTACAGCAAGTGGAATATTCCTTTATATTGTCTTAAGATATATTACTGTGAGTGACTTAATAAAGAAGCTAACTGGTTTATAGCTAGGTAGGATAAGGTTAGGCCAGAGAACCAGACAAAGGTTTCTGGGAAAAAGGCAGGAGTCCCAGAATTGTGAAGAGACTAAGAGAGAAGGAGGTGAACTTGCAATACTGAGAAAAGGAACCAATCCACATGGCAGAGAAAAGATATGTAATATGGGTAAATTTAAAATGTATGAGTTAGCTAGTAATAAGACTGAGTTATTGACTGTACATTTATAATTATTAATAATTTTCTTGGTGGTTATTTGGGAAAATCAGATAAAAATATAGAGCTACCAATGGCAATCGTACATGGGGCCAAAATTTCTATGTAAGACCTAAAATAATCTTTAAAAAAGATTTGAAGCACCCTGAAAAATGGAGCAAACAGTGACTTCATTATAACTGGATATCCTTAGCTAAGCTATTGCTAGTTGAAAACAGAGAAATGGCTCCTTTAATAGCTGGCTTCTAGGTTAAGTGCTAGGTATTTAGAGGGGCATGGCTCTTTTAAGAGGCACTCTCACTGTCGTCCAGGTTGTTCATGTAGATCTCACCCATTTCTCTGTCATTGGGTGATCCTTGGGTCTTTCCTAGGGTCCCATTTTCTAGGTAGCCTCCCTGGAGTTGTGTAGCAGTCAGTGGGAGTAATGAACGGCAAGATTTGAGGGAAAGAAAGCTTAGGGGACCAGGAGATCCCAGCTGGATCAAGAACAGAAAGGGAGAGTGAGGAAAAACAGACCATGATAAATGAAGACCACATGAGAACAGGAATAGGCAGAGTGCTGGAGAGGTCCCAAAAAATCCACAATGATACATCCTCTGTAGACTGCTGGCAATGGTCGAGAGAAAGCCTGATCTGACCTAGTCCAGTGATCAGATGGCTAAACACCCTAACTGTTGTGCTGGAACTCTCATCCAATAACTGATGGAAGTGGATGCAGAGATCCTCAGCCAGGCCCCAGGTGGAGCTCCAGGTGTTCAACTGTTGAAAAAGAGGAAGGTCTGCAAGAGCATGAATTGTTGAATCCAAGATTGCAAAAAGCACAGGGACAAATAGCCAAATGAATGGAGGCACATGAATTATGAACCAAAGACTGTGGAGCCCCCAGCTGGATCAGGCCCTCTGGATAAGTGAGACAATTGAATAGCTTGATCTGCTTGGGCGGCACCCAGTCTGTGAGACCAGGATCTGTCCTTAGTGCATGAACTGGCTGTTTGAAATCTTGGGCTTACAGAAGGACACTTTGCTCAGTCTGGAAGGAGGTGACCGGACCTGCCTGTACTGAATCCACCAAGTTTAAATGAATCCCCAGGGGTGCCTTGATCCTGGAGGACATGGGAATGGAGGGGAGGGGTTGGAGGGAGGGTGGGGGTGGGAGGGGGGAGGACAGGGGAACTCATGGCTGATGTCTAAAATTTAAAACACATAATAATAAAGAAAATAAAAAATAAAAACAAAAACAAAAACAAAAAAGGGGCACTCTGACCAAACACTTATCTATGGGGTTTATTTATTTATTTTGTATTATTTTATTTATGTAAAATTTTATTGTTTTGTCATGTATTTTTTGCACTTCTTTTTATTTTACATATCAACCACATTTTCCCCTCTCTCCTTGCTTCTGTTACCTACACATAGCTCTCTACAAAATCTCCATCCTTCTTCCCTCTCCTTTCAGATTGGGTAAAGTTTCTCTTGGGAATCAACAAAGCATAGCATACCAAGTTGAGGCAGTACCAAGCTCCTTCCCCTGCATCAAGATTGAACAAGGCATCCTATAGTAGAGAATAGTTGCTAAGAGCCAGCTCAAGTATTAGGGACTGGTCATGATCCCAATGCTAGTGGCTCCACAAAAGACCAAGCTACAAAACTGTCACCTAGATGCAGAAGGCTTACCTAGGTCAGTCACAGGCCAGATCCCGATCTGTCCCTCCAGAGCCCATGAGCTCCCACCAGCTCAGCTCATCTGCCTAGGTATCAAAATGCAAAATATTGCCAAAAATTTGGAGTACATGTTTAAGAAGAGAATCTTAAATGGCCCAGATGCATTTTCAAAAGTGTTAAACACATTTAGCTATCAGGGAAATGAAAGTCAAAAAGCTTCTAAGATACCATCTTATATCTGTCAAAATGGCAAAGATCAAAAAAACTAATGACAGCATATGTTGAAAAGCCTTTATATTAAATGGTGTTTATAATCAGTGGTCAATATGCTACCCACTGTCAGCATGGATTCAACTTCCCAGAGCTTCAGTCAATATATACACTAGAGCCCTGTTAAACTGCAACTATCGTAGGAGTTCAGCATATGTCTCATGAGATAAAATACAATACAGATGTTCACTAAAGAAAGAGCCAGACAGAAAAAAATATCTAGAGAGTTTAGTGTGTGTTCAAAAATATTCACATAGTAAAGTCTCTGCTGTTCTTTTGTAATCCACACATACATCATACAAGAAAAATGCTGTGAATCCTCATGTATATAAACCACAGAATGTGGTAAAATAAATTAGATTATTGTTGCTCTGAAAAAGGAGGTCCTTTTAACAATTTTTTACACTATTAGGATGTTAGAAACAATCCTTTAAGCCATTGAGACTGCTTTTATGTCCACTTATAATCATACTGCTTTATTAAGGTAAAATTGCAGCTAACAAGACTAAAAAAAAAAAAAAAAACACCATCAACTTGATGATTTCACCAGAGCCTTCAAATGTCATAATTTACCAACATTTAGCCCTTCATAGAGTCACAGTGTTTTGTGACTCCAAGTTATGTCTAAAACTTTCACACTAACTTTTTTCAAAAATGCAGATATATATCAGTGCCAGGAACACAAAGTCTGCCCACTATAATAACCTAGCATATTTTACATGGCCAGCGAGATAGTAGATCCAGAAAGAGAACCTTCATCTGCAAGTTTTCTGAAGTATATAATTTCAGACTGTCTTCTAAATATTTATCCTTATACACAAGGCAACATTGACTGTGATTGTCAGATAAAAAGCATATTTTACATTAGTATTACACAATTCCACAATGGCTCAAATGGTAATGAACATATAATGTTTTGTCCCAGATCATCTGATCAATCCAGAAAACTCACCATGATTCTTATAATGAGAAAATATTGAGTGCAATTTCTGACACAGTTCATATTAAAAGGAAAAGGACATCTGTTGTGAAGACAGTGTCTTCTAAGAAAAATAGGGAATTAAAAAACTCAAATATTAGAAAATTAAAGCACCAACAAAAGCAGAGAAACAACCAAAATGGTTAGCACAATGAAGTGAGAAATTGTAATGCCAACACAGATGGGAAACTATAATCCTCACACATTGCAGATAATCCATGGATAAATATTGAATGATAAGACTGAAAATATCCATTTATACTGTACAGTACCATTGACAGGCCTTTCAACTCCAAAAAGTCAATACTAACATGGCTACACATTATCACCACATTATGTACACATTGTTAGTTCGTTATGTATACATTTGTATATGTACAAAAGGGTGAAATATTAAAAACAGTGGTACTTATTTTGAAAATTTACAGTACAGATATTAAATTGAATCAAGAAGCAAAAAGAGATGCATGTTTACCCATGTTTATAATTCTAAACTTTTTCTAAGATAGTGTAAACAAGCATATGTATCCGTGTGTGTGCAAAGTCATACATATACACATACACAACTTACATAAATATTTTAAATAAATTGAAGTGCACTGTAGCTAGAGTTTTTTGTTTTTTTGTTTGTTTGTTTGTTTGTTTGTTTGTTTGTAGCTAGAGTTTTTTTGCCTGGCCCACAGTCAGGACAAATTTCTCTTACCTGCCAGTCCCACAGCCGCTCAGACCCAATCAAGTAAACACAGAGACTTAGATTACTTATAAACTGTATGGCCATGGAAGGCTTCTTGTTATCTACTTCTTCTATCTTAAATTAACCCATTTTTATTAATCTACAAGTTGCCACATGGCTCGTGGCTTACTGGTACCTTATATCTTGCTTGTCATCGTGGTGGCTGGCAGTGTCTCTCCACCTCAGCCTTCCATTTTCCAGAATTATCTTTTTTATTTGTCCTGCCTATTCTTCCTGCCTGGCTACTGGTCAATCAGTGTTTTATTTCCTAATCAATAAGAGCAAAACATTTGGCATACAGGACATCCCACAGCACTTCCTCTTTTCTTTTCTTTTTAAAGGAATGTTTTAACTTTCACATAGTAAAATTACAGATAACAAAACAATTATCAAGCAATAATTATAGTATAATATCTAGTCTAGTTACAATAACTAGTCTATTTACCAAAATTAAAGAAGATATCCTATATATCTTCTATTTGTGAGTCTAAGTTTATATATCTAACTTATCTTTTATCATAACTGAGGATATTACAACTATTTAGTCTTCAATTACATCAAAGATTTCAGAAGGATATAATACTACCTGAGAAATGGGAGAAGGATGCAAGCAACTTTTGGGATTCTTGTAAGAGTAGACACTATACCAATGTAAAACATTTTTAAACAAGTTGCTCTTTAAAAGTAGGTTTAATAATCTACCCTTTCATCCTATCATTATCTATATGATCACCCTTTTTTCTTTAGAAACATATTCTATTTATAATCAACCGGTTTTAAATAAAAATATTGGTTTTTCTCTGTCCCACACCAGAGGGCTCTTATGATTTGGGACACAAGAATCTCTTAAACTTTTTTTTTTTTAGCAATATGTTTGGGTTTAGAGAAGGAGAGAGGCAATTTTCTAAAGCCAACTTGGTATATTTGGGAATTTGCGTGTAGCTCCTATTACTACTTCCTACTAGAGGGGTCCACTTTATCTTATGGGGATACAAAGAAAATTTTAGTATTATGGAGTAGTCCATGATGGTGTATTGTCTGAGCCAGTTACCTTGAATCCATTCTGGATGTTGAATCATTTGGGCCATAGTGTAATTGGACACCTTTCAGGGGGTCTTGGCTGGTCAAAACTGATGTATCTTAATCTGGAACAAATCCATAGTCTCTTGCTTTTTGTGGAAACAAATGCAGAGCCTCCTTTCCAAAGCAATATATCCTTACATCCAAATTTTGAAGTCAAGTTATCTTTAATATATACATATTGGCTTAAATCAACAGCTTTTACAGTCAAAGGTTTTTCTGCAGTTAAGAATATCAAAGACAACATAATCCAGATTCTCTGTGTGATATCTGTCATGACATGGCAAATTTTTATACTAACTTTATTGTCTCTTTAAAGACTTTATTTTTAAGAACTAATTATATATATATATATCTGTATATATCACCTTTGTTATATGTAGTTTTACAATGTGAAAGTTAAAACCTCCCTTAAAAAAAAAGAAAAAGAGAAGTGTTGTGGGATGTTCTGTATGTCAAATGTGTTGCTCTGATTGGTTAAGAAATAAAACACTGATTGGCCAGTAGCCAGACAGGAAGTATACATGGGGCAAGCAGAGAAGAGAATTCTGGGAAATAGAAGGCTGAGGAGATAGACATGGCCAGCTGCTGCTGTGACAAGGAAGATGTAAGGTACTGGTAAGCCAAAAGAAACTTGGCCAAGTATTGATCAATAGAATTGGGTTAATTTAAGATAGAATAACTAGATAACAAGAAGCCTGCTGTGGCCATACAGTTTATAAGTAAAATGAGCATGTGAGTAATTATTTTATAAGTGGGCTGTGGGACTTTGGGGGCTTGACAAGAGCTGGAGAGAAAAACGCCAGCTACAAGGGTGTATCTTCTGAGCCAGTTGCCTTGAAACCATTCTGGATGTTGGATCATCTGGGACATGGTGTCATTGGAGACCTTTCAGGTAGTCTTGGTTGGTCAAACCTGATGTATTTTAATCTGGAACAAACCTATAGCCTTTTGTTTTCTGTGGAAAAAAAATCAGAACAGAAAACAAAAGCAGAGCCTTCTTCCAAAGAAATATATATTTACATCTAAATTTTGAAGACAATTTATCTTTAAAATATATGTATTGGGGCAACCCCATGGTATTTTATAACATTTGTGGCAATTATAAAGGGTGATGTATCTCTGATTTCCTTCTCAGCCTTTTTGTCTATTGTATATAGGAGGGCTACTGATTTTTTTGAGTTGATCTTGTATCCTGCTGTGTTGCTGAAGGAGTTTATAAGCTGTATCAGTTACATAGTTGAATTTTTGGGGTCACTCATGTATACTATCATGTCATCTGCAAATAAAGAAAGATTGACTTCTTCTTTTCCAATTTGTATGCCCTTAATCTCCTTATGTTGTCTTATTGCTATGGCTAGAACTTCAAGTAGTACTATATTGAATAAGTATGGGGAGAGGGAACAGCCTTGCCTTGTTCCTGATTTTAGTGGTATTGCTTTGAGTTTCTCTTCATTTAATTTGAGGTTGTCTGTTGGCTTGCTGTAAATTGCCTTTATTATGTTTAGGTATGTTCCCTGTATATTCCTGATTGCTACAAGATCTTTATCATGAAGGGGTGTTGGATTTTGTCAAATGCTTTTTCTGTGTCTAGTGAGATGATCATGTGTTTTTTTTTTTCTTTGAGTTTGTTTATATGGTGTATTACATTGATGGACTTTTGTATGTTGAACCACCCTTGTATCCCTGGGATGAAGCCTACTTGATCATGGTGGATAATTGTTTTGATGTGTTCTTGGAGTCTGTTTACCAGTATTTTATTGAGTATTTCTGCATCAGTGTTCATGAGGGAGATCAGTCTGTAGTTATCTTTCTAACTAAGCATGTGAAATACCTATATGACAAGAAATTTAAGTCCTTGAAAAAAGAAATTGAAGAAGATGTCAGAAAATGGAAAGATCTCCCATGCTCATGGATATGCAGGATTAACATAGTAGAAATGGTGATCTTACCAAAAGCAATCTACAGATCCATCAAATTACCAACACATTTCTTCACAGATCTGGAAAGAGTAATACTCAACTTTATATGGAAAAAAAAAAAATCATAGGATAGCCAAAAGAATCCTGTACAATAAAACAACCTCTGGCGGCATCACGATCCTGACCTCAAGCTCTATTGAGCTACAGTAATAAAAACAGCTTGGTACTGGCATAAAAACTGACATGTGGACCCATGGAACCAAACTGAAGACCCTGACATTAACCCACACACCTATGAACATATAATTTTTGACAAAGAAGCCAAAAATGTACAATGGAAAAAAGAAAGCATCTTCAACAAATGGTGCTGGCATAACTGGATGTCAATGTGTAGAAGGCTGCAAATAGATCCATATCTGTCACCATGCACAAAACTTATGTCCAAGTGGATCAAAGACCTCAACATATATCCAGTTAGTCTGAACCTGATAGAAGAGAAAGTAAGAAGTAGTCTTGAACGCATTGGCACCAGAGATCACTTTCTAAATATAACACCAGTAGCACAGACACTGAGAGAAACAATAAATCAATGGGATCTGTTGAAACTGAGAAGCTTTTGTAGAGCAAGGGACACAGTCAACAAGACAAAGCAACAGCCTACAGTCTGGAAAAAGGCCTTCACCAACCCCTCATCTGACAGAGGGCTGATATCCAGAATATATAAAGAACTCCAGAAATTAGAAATCAAAATGCCCAACAGTCCAATAAAGAAATGGGCTATAGAACTAAACAGAGAATTCTCAACAGAAGAAGCTCAAATGGCTGAAAGACATTTAAGGAATTGCTTAGCATCCTGAATTATCTGGGAAGTACAAATCAACACGACTCTGAAATACCACCTTACACCTGTCAGAATAATTAAGATCAAAAACACAGAAGACAGCTTATGCTGGAGAGGATGTGGAGCAAAGGAAACTCTCCTCCACTGCTGGTGGGAATGCAACCTTGTACAGCCAATTTGGAAATCAATATGGTGCTTCCTCAGAAAATTGGGAATCCGTCTCCCACAAGACTCAGCGTCAAGTGTCTGGAACCAAGACCTGGGCCACGGTGAGCCTCAACCTCAATCGCTTCTCCACTTTCAAGTTGGTCAGGGAGGCCTTTGTGCTGGGTGAGGATCAGGCTTCGTGAAGGATGGGGACAAGCCTGGTGTGGTACTGGGGCCCTATGGCCCTCAGTGGCAGGAGAACCCCTACCCTTTCCAGTGCACCATTGATGACCCTACCAAGCCGACCAAGTTCAAGGGCATGAAGAGCTACATCTCTTACAAGCTGGTGCCCATGCACACCCAGGTGCCTGTGCACAGGCGCTATAAGCACTTCGACTGGCTATATGTGTGCCTGGCTGAGAAATTCCCCGTCATCTTGGTGCTCCACCTGCCTGAAAATCAGGAACTTCATCTCCAAGTGCAAGAATGGCCTGATCTGGTGGATGAATCACATGGCCAGCCCCCCAGTGCTGGTGCAGTATGATGTCTTCCAGCATTTCCTGACCTGCCCCAGCAGCACGGACGAGAAGGCCTGGAAACAGGGTAAGCAAAAGGCTGAGAAGGATGAGATAGTGGGCGCTAACTTCTTCCTCACTCTGAGCACAACCCTGCCGCCGCCCTAGATTTGCAGGAGGTGGAGAGTAAGATCAATGGCTCCAAATGCTTCACCAAGTAGATGGACTACAGTGAGTTGCCCCTCAACAACATGGTCAACAAGTTTGCACGCAAGCAGGTGACTGGCTTCAAGAAAGAGTATCAGAAAGTGGGCCAGTCCTTCCGAGGCCTCAGCCAAGACTTTGAGCTGGATCAGCAGGCCTTCTCGGTGGGTCTGAACCAGGCCATCACCTTCACTGGAGATGCCTACGATGTCATAGGCGAACTCTTTGCTGAGCAGCCCAGGAAGGACCTGGACCTGTTCGCACTGTATCAGGGGCACCTGGCTAACTTCCCAGACATCATCCATGTTCAGAAAGGAGCTCTTACCAAAGTTAAGGAGAGTAGGCGACATGTGGAAGAGGGGAAGATGTAAGTCCAAAAAGGTGATGGCATCCAAGACTGATGTAACACAATTTCTTTCTTTTGCCACGTTGGCTGAGATTCATGACTTCCATCAGATTCGAGTGAGAGAATTTAAATCACAGATGCAGCATTTTTTACAACAACAAATAATATTTTTTTTTCCAAAAAGTGACCCAGAAGTTGGAAGAAGCTCTTCACAAATACAACAGCGTCTAGATGCTGGACATGGGACTTTGCAGTTTTTTCCAGTCCAAGGATAATTTTTGTAGCGGAATCAAAAGAGCTATTGCCAACTATAGGTGGTGGTATAAGGATGGTTTTGTGTTCCACTGAAACCCAGATGGACATTTAATTATGTAGGAAAGAAACAGTTAATATGGTTATGTAGCAGAAACAATACCACACTTTTAAACTAAACTATATTATGTATGCCTACACTATCATTGTAAATTTTGGATAATGGTTATACTATTTGCCTGATTGCTTTTTGAAGTATGTGTATATCAGTATATACTTTGTAGATCTCAAAATCCATGAAGAGACTCAAAGAAGCAGGCTGGATAAAAGACTGCTGTGGATGCCTTTTTATTCTCATAGATTGAGATAAATTCAACCTATTCTGTTTACAAACTCCAGCTAGAGCAGGACTTTGTGCCTTTAGACTGGTTGATTTCATTTCTGTCTCACCCCTGTTTAAGCAACCCACTTTTCTGATGGAGAGTGACAGGCCGGCTCATTGGTGAAAAAGTGTTAAAAACCTCCTGTTTCTCAGGGCGGGTGGGAGAATCTGTGGCCATTACTTTGCACAGGAAGCATCCTCCGGTAATGTGCTGGCAGTCAGAGGAGTAAGATGCAATACCATCTTTGGATGTGAAGTCTCATAGGGAGAGAGGCAGTGTCCCATGTCCTCTTACACCTGTTGTAGCATGGCCTCTTGACTCAAGGACCCTGCACACTGGGCATGCGGATTTCAGCAGATGCCCTTAATTCATGGAGAAGGAGGAATCTGATCAGTTGGAGATAAAGTATAGAAACAGTGAGTGACAGACCTCACACTCGCTCTTAATTGTTTGGAGGGCTTCCTTCTATCATTTATTTTTTTAGCTTGAAATTTTCTATTAATGTTCAGCTTTTTGTTTTGTTTTTAAATGGATCTACACTGTTAACTGATGAGACTCCACTGTGATTCACTCGTTTACTTAATCAAAAAGTTTCAGGGATGTCTGTAAATTTCAGTGTTCTATGCGATGAGACTTGTTGGTTGATTTAAGGAGGGACCAGAAATAATTTCTCCTATTCCAGTACTGAAGAAAAAAATACTGACTTATACTGTGTTTTTAAAAACTAAATACTGATAAAGCCTCCCTCAGAACATTTAACCTTAAAAATTATTTTAAATATAGTATTTTATTATTATAAGGGAACTGCAAATGACTGATAAATTAAAAAAATTCAAAAGCAGCTTTGTTAAAAAGGCACAAGGAGATTCTGACTTGAAATGCCTAAATCTCAATTTTAATTTTAGTTGCTGAGCTAAATAATGTGATTCTTGAGTTTACAGATGTAAAAGCTATCACTGAATGTTGAAACACCCATGTCTACTGTCCCTGTGAACTACAGTAAATGCTACCCTGGAATCCCTGGTACTGAAATGTGGACATGGGGTACAGAGGCCAATCTCCAAAGAGTGAGCCATTGACATGAAAGGGTCAGCTTACAGAAAGGTCAAGAAAGGAAAGGCCACTGGGATAATAACTCAACAGTGCATTTATTCTCTACAAAGTAATCACATATGGTTTGAGTTATTAAGAACATATTATGATAATTTTAATCTCTGGACAAATTCTTATGCTTCAGAACTTAGAGCCGGACTTGGCATCAAGTGGCGTTATCTTTACTACAGGTGCATGGGGGGTGTTGCCAAAAGCTGTGTTCTCTTACAAAACAACTTTCTCTTGTTGATTGCAAAGTACAGTTAGATAAAGAAAGCCCATATGTATTTAAAAATTAATTTTATTGCAGAAGTTTGGAGGTTATAACGATAGCATTTAATTTAAGTTTGAGCTGGTACTGGACAAGCAAGTTCTCTGCTTTTCAAATGATTTGAAAGTCACATATATTTGCCTTTCTGTTTTAATGGTTTGATTTTTTTAAAGTAAATTACTAAACTTGTGCAATAGTAGCAAGGAAATTACCTGAGTTGTCTTGTATGGTTGCGCTTTAGTCAGGGTAGACATAGCTTAAATGATAAAAGCTAAAGATTAAAGGAAGCATAAGTTCATGCTGCCTCCTTCTAAGAGAACTTTTGTCTGTCCTAACCACTGACTCATGGGACTTTAAATGGATTCTGTGGTTAAAGGACAGGAGTTACTAGTGTCCATTTTCATCCAAGATCTTATTCTCTAATGTTCTTGGTCCTATTGAAACATTTCAGTACCTAAAAATACAGCAATGATAATACCCAAGAGAAAAGCTATTATGTGTGTGCTGATCGTCATGATCAATGTGGTACCTTTTTGTTGTTGTTTCTGTTTTGTTTGTTGTTTTTGTTTTTTAAATAAACTATCATGCCCTTTGAGAAAAAAAAAAGAACACAATGTTTCTTATAAAGAAGGTTATTTTTGGCAATTCTAGTTCAAGATTAATTATCACCAAGTTTAGGTTCTATGGGATGTACAGCACATTTTGGCAGGATTACATGGTTGGAAAAATTGTTCATTTCATAAACCAGGAAGATGAGTGAGAAGCTGGGGTCCCACAGCAGGTTTTGAAACAGATCTGAGCCTTCATGATCTAAAGTTCTGCACTGGGGCCTAGGAGAGACTGGGATTGGCAAGACATTTTTGAAACCTGTCTACTCACATTGACACATCTCCAACCAAGTGACACCGCTTAATACGAGGGACCAAGTAATCAACTGTATGATTCTATGGGGCCGTTCTCATTCAGACCAGCACACCCTCTTATGCAATAAGTCACCTTTTCCTTACTTTCGGATTTTGAGGACTCACTGCGGTCTTCCTCTATTGGAGTTGTTCATAGATGCTATGGATCTGGCTGTTAAGTTCCATCTTCTGACTTGGAGGTTTTCAGTCATCATTACTTGTGCTAATATCCAATGCTGTCTTGTATTCTGGTCCTGCTTAGTTACAGCCAAAGGAAGCTGGGAGAAGTGGTGTGAGCTCCTTCTCAGCACAGCACTCAATCCTTTAATGGATGGTGTCCTCACCAGTCTCCCTTGTTGACTGAATTGAGACTGGCCCTGGAACATAGAGATATAAGGATGGAAGAATCCCCAGGCAGAAGAGTCCTAAATGCTCAAAGTGCCCTCTGTATAGAGAATGCTCTCAGGCTATCAGGAAACCCTGGTTTCAGATTTAAGGAAATAAACATTACTCACATGTGAGCTGTTGTAGGTGAGGGCTTTTGTTGACTTTAATTAGCTACACAACGTATGTCTAAAATATAAGGCAAATATACCACTAAAATATAAACATAAATACTAAATGTACCTCTGGAGGAATATTTTTTAGCTAAAGTTTTCAATTTGCATATACTAAAAATGTTTCATTTTAAAGAAACAAAATATAGTAGTGAGAAGACAGAAGAAAAGTCATTATACATACAGAAAAAAGGTCTAATGGAAGAGGGGTAATGGCTAATAATGCTTTATTTGCACTTAACACCCTTGCAACATTTTCTTTGACACACTCATTACAAATGCATGAAATTATAACATCTTGTTTTCCTTACTGTTTTGATATCATGTATTTTTTATGCCATTTTATTCCAAAATGCTGTGTAACAGGTCAGAGATGTGAGAGCTTTTTTCAAGGTGGAAAAATATTAATATTGAAAAATGTATCTTGCTCAAACTTTTTAAGGAACTGGAAGATGTTGGGCTTATTTGGAATGAATGGTTGTTGGATGAAATGCTCCTCAGAAGCTATGGTTTCTTCTGTGACTGTGTGCTACTTACATCCAGCTGCATGGTGGAGGGCTCCTTAAAATATTCAAGGATGGTATCATTCAATGTGAATTGCAAATGAGGATGCCCAGCTAATGTTGTCCTTTGAGTTGAGATTGGTGTTAATAGTCCCCAAATCATTTCTAGACCCTGTAGATAATTTGAAAATGCACCTTTTAACATTTGCCAGAGATCACTTATTTAAACATTTGCAGTCATGTTGGGTTCATGAAATATATTGCCACATTTAAGCTCCATTCCAATTGGGATTTATGTGGTTAGATATGGTTTATTTTCTGCCTAACAAATTCTGTATATTTTACTCTGAACTTACTGATAAAATCAACAGTCTTAAAATGACTTTGGGAACCATAGTATACTTTTCTCTAATTAAGTCATCAGTCAAACAGTGATAGAAACTTAAAGACGTTTACATTTAAATTTTTAATTTCAATTTTCTGCCATTGAAGATCAAACAAAAGGCATGCATGTGGTTGACACATAATCTTAGCACTTAGGATCTGAGGCATAAGGATTATCATGAGTTTGAGGACAATATGTGTCATAGAGTGAATTCTAAGCCAACATAATATAGAATGTGACTTTTCTCAAATGCAAATAAATAAATAAAATAAATTACAAATAAAAGTAGAACATTAATGCTTTTTCTTTGAGTTTTATTTTTTATTGTTGCCCATTTTTGGGGAAAATCAGTTTTGGAGATAAGGAACTATTTGTTCTAAGACTTCTACCTCAACAGTTTTTAGAATCTACAGTGAGTTTTTATTTTTAAGGTCCTATATCCATTCATATTTAGTTATGTTCTATTCCTGGGGCAGGAGATCAGAGAGGAAGTTGCACTTCCACATGTCAGGTTCTCAATGCACTGAAGAGTAAGATACTAGCAATTCTTGGTTCAATTTGAGTATCCCTTACTCTAGACACACTTTGGAACTCCTCTGGTCTTAAGTCCCAGTACATGGCAGCCTTTGACTCTCTGGACTATAGTTTTTATTAATTTAAAATTTTTTATTTTTCTTTCTTTTTATTGAAAATAGATTTCATTTTCTCACACAATATGTCCTAATCACAGTTTTCACTCTCTCCACTCTTCCCATTCCTCTCCATCTCCCCTCCCATCTGGATCCACCTCTTGTCTCTCATTAGAAAACCAACAGGCATCCAGGGAATAATAATAAAATAAAGTGTAATAACATAAACCAAAAACTAACACATTTGAATAGAAAATACACATGAAACAAACAGATGGAAAAGAGTTCAATTAAAGGCACAAGAATCAGATGCAGATGTAGATATCCACTTGTTCTCAAACTCAGGAGTAACACAAAATGCAAAATGGAAGCCTTGTGCACAAAGGTCCTGTGGGGAATAAGAGAGAAAAAAGATTTATAAATAAAGTGAAGTAAAAATATGAAGTAATATAAAGTTCATTTGTTTGTTTGTTTAAGAGGAAAAACACTGACATGACATTATGAGACAAGGAGCCTCTAATGATGAGGTTGAGGTCTTCTTTTGTTGGCTATATATTGCCGGGCATGCCGCCTACACTTAAAAGCAGTGAATTTCCCCAGCGAGAATCTCTTGGATACTGTGGGATATTGCTTTTGTACACTGGTTTAATAAAATGCTGAATGGCCAATAGCCGAGCAGGAAGTAAAGGTGGGGCAAGTAGACAAGGAGAATTCTGGGAAGAGGAAGGCTGAGTCAGGAGTTGCCAGCCAGACACAGAGGAAGCAAAGATGACAAGGCAGAACTGAGAAAAGGTACCAAGACATGTGGCAAAACAAAAATGAGAATTATGGATTAATTTAAGTGTAAGATCCAGTCAGTTACAAATCTGAGCTAATGGCCACACAGTTTGTAATTAATATAAGCCTCTGTGTGTTTACTTGTGTCTGAGTGGCTGCGAACTGGGCGGGACACAGGGAAACTTCCAACTACAATTGGTGCCCAACATGGGACAAGAGTTTCCACCTAAAACCTGAGAGAACTTTCAGAGATTTTAAAATGGAGCTAAAAACAGCTTTATAGTTGTGTCTCAGGCAAGCCATGAGCTACAGCACGGCAGATTCCCACCAAGTTACACAGACATGTCTCCAAGCCTTGCTGTGCACTGTGTGGTAGATTTAGCTTTTGCAAGCACAGACAATAAAAGAAGATGTTTCTGGGCTACATGCTGCTTTGATAAAGGCATAGACCCACTTCCTTCCAGAGTCAGTGGACAGCCTGGCTCCCAGAGCTGGTGGTGAATTATCTCTGCCATGTTGAAAAGCTGAGATGGGTGGAGTCAACAGCCAAGGCTGCAGTACTGAGCACTGCAGTTTAAAGTATAGATTCACAATAAGGCAGATTTAGATGGAATAAGACTTTAAATGGTTTACAGTGTGTAAAAAAATCTATGTAGGCTTGGAAGAGAGAGGAATGAATATAAACAGTTATATAAAAAAGAGGTGGTTTCACAAAATAAAGTCTTTAAAGAGACAGTAAAAGTAATATAAAAAGATAAGCCAGGTGAAGAGGGGAATCACAAACAGAGTCTAGATTATATTGTATTTTGGATTTTTAATTGCAGAGAGACATTTGATTGTAAAAGCTGCTGAGTTAAATCTCTATATATATCTTGATTTCAAAATTTATGTCTAAAGACATGTTGCTTTGGAAAAGAGGTTCTGCTTTTTTTTCCACAGAAGATGAGAACCTGTTGATTGCTTCCAGGCTAATATGGTTTTATCAAGGAAGACCCCACTGAGAGGTATCCAGATGATGATCCAACATCCAGAACAGCTTCAAGGCAACTGGCTCAGAGAATACAGTGTCACAGACTATTCTAGTTAGAAGTTGACCTTAAATCTTAATTTTCTCAGGATCCCCATAAGATTACCAGTACCACCTATGAGCAGGAAGTAGCCTAGAAAACTATGCCCACATTCACAAAAATGGATATTAGATGTTTGTCATTGTTTAGGTTGTTGATTGCAAATTGTTATTGGTCATAGTCAATTTCTTTATAAATAAGAAAGGGGACATGATATAGAAATATAGGATATAATATGATAGAATAACAGAGTAGATTATTGAATCTACTTTTAAAGAGTAAGCACTTGTTTAAAAATATTCTACATTGTTATGGATTTTAGTTTATTCGTACAAATTTAATGTTGTTATACTCTATATGCATATTTCTACTCTTGTTTAAAGTATTTTGTTTGAGCAACTCATTTGAAATTGTAGTATACAGTTGAGAAATACAGATTAGTAATTATTCATCTATGATAATCAAATATATAGTCATGTGAGTTAAGTTTTCTAGGTATACATAGATATACTTCACTTAGGTAGGTAATCTTGAAACACTTTAAAAACCTTCAGAATATGTCATTTTTTATTAAATATTTTAAGAACCTCGACTTTCTGGACATTAAAACCTGTCTGTTTCTGGCTGCAGCAGTCTGCTTCAATAATGAGCATTGAAGAAACTCATTATGGAGTTTGCTTTCTTTGTCATAAAAATTAACAACTGGGCAAAAAAAATGACCTTTGCATTGACTGACTGACTATATATTGTATAAACTGGACATGCAGGATCCATAGGAGGGTAACCACTGAACTTTACAAGGTGAGATGGTTCTTCAGGTTCCTGCTTTGCAGAAGAAACTGCCAAATATTCTACAGGACACATAAAGAAACAACTTAGAAACTCTAGGCCTATAGGCTGAAGAAAGATGCCCCAACATTGCAGAGGAACTTTGGATGACTGTACAGTCAGGCAGCAGTCTCTATCATTTCCAGAATTTTTAGAAGTTGTTTACAATGTGCTTCCTATTTACTTAGGTAATATTATATTCTTCTGAGATCTTTGATGTAGTTGAAGACTAGACAGTTATAATTTTCCTTGGAAATGATAAAAGATAAATTGAATATGAAACTTTAGACCCAAAAATATAGGATAGATGATAGAATATTTTCTTTAATTTTGCCAAATACAAGTAGATTAGATATTGTAACTATAATTCTTGCTTGATAACTGTTCTATTATATGTAATTTTACTATGATGAGTTAAAACCTTTCTTGTTGATTACACAGAAAAGGGGAAATGCTGTGGGATATTGCTTTTGTGTACTGGTTTAATAAAATGCTGATTGGTGAACAGCCAGGCAGGAAGTATAAGCAGGGAAAGCAGATCAGGAGAATTCTGGGAAAAGGAAGGGCTGAATCAGGAGTCACCAGCTAGACACAGAGGAAGCAAGATTGCAAGGCAGAACTGAGAAAAGGTACCAAGCCACATGGCAAAACATAAATAAGAATTAAGGGTTAATTTTAAGTGTAAGAACTTGTCAGTAATAAGTCTGAGCTACTGGTCATAGAGTTCATAATTAATATAAGCCTCTGCGTATTTATTTGGGTCTGAGTGGCTACAGACCAGATGGGATACAGGAAATTCTCTAACTACACTTGAAGAAAACTAAATTTCCCTTTGCAAGTAGTTATCAATTGGAAATAGCTTCTGGGTTATAGATAGGGTTATGTGTCCAAATTTCTTTTCAGGTCTAGGACCCGATTTGGTATAGACTCATGCAGGCCCTGTGCATGCTGCCACAATCCTTGTGAATTTATTTGTACATCAATCTTCTTGATTTAGAGAGCCTGTACTCTTGGTTTTCTTTATCTCCTCTGGGTCCCGCACTCTATCTGCCTCCTCTTTCACAATACCCCCTGAGGTCTAAGGGGAAGGATTTGATATAGACATCTGTTCTAGGCTAAGTATTCTAAGTTCTCTCACTCTCTATATAATTTCTGGCTGTAGGTCTCTGCAGCTAAACCTATTTTCTGCCTGGAGGAAAGTCTTCTTGATGATGACTGAGCAGGTGTCTATGAATATGTCATAGATATCTTTGAATATGCCATAGTCTGAGTATGTGGAATATCCTTAGGAGTTATTTTCTTGCTACATGTTTTGTTTCATTTGGAAAGGTGTTATTTGTTTTCATACTAGATCCCTGGCCTATGTAGTCTCAGGTTCTTGCTTAGCTAAACATTGTCTAGTATGTGTTCTCTATCATGGTATGGGCCTTAAGTCCAATAAGATATTGGTTGTTTTATCTCACAAGATTTGTAGCACTATTGCACGAAGTATATTTTGTAAGCAGGACACCATTGTAGATCAAGGGGTTCATGGCTGTGTTACTGTTTATGTTTCTCCTTTGGTAGAGTACGTCCCAGTACCAAAGATGCTAGACTATAGGTGTGAAGGCTATATGTAGGCACCAGTTTGACGTCTCTATGTTCATGTTCAATGAGTTGTTGGTGTTCTCTTCAACAGCAGAGGTCTTGCTGTCAGTTTGTGGATGACAACCTATTGTTGTGACAATAACCTCAGTTATTTGGAAATTAACAAGAACCTCTTTGTCCAGCAGCTCAATTAGGTGTAACCCAATCCTGCTAATCAAAGCTTCATTTGTTGACAAGAAATGTCCAGTTGTAGCTCTGTCTCCCCAGTATTTGGTGATTTCATGTAGATCATCTGCATATATGTATACATTTTAGGAATCCTTTTCTGTGTCAGATTTCTATACTACACTTCAGATGGCTCTTAATTTTATCTGTTTCTCCATGTATTTCCTCCCTTGTCCTCTTCCCTCCTCCTCTCCATTAGATCCTCCTGTTCCAGTACCTCCTTATCTATCCATAACTGTTGTATTTGCCTTTCCTAGAGAGATCTACCTGTGCCCAGTTCCTTACTCTATAAGAAACCTTTGTGGTTTTATGGATTTATGCTTGGTTATGATTATGATTGCCTTAAAAGCTAATATTTACATATAAGCTAGTATATACCATATTTGTCTTACTAGGTGTGGTATACCTCACTAAAGATGAGGTATTTTTAATGAATATTTTTATTTTATGATTAATTCAATTTTACATATCAGCTGTGATTCCCCTGTCCTCCTTCCTCCCCCTCTCACCCCCTTCCCCCAGTAATACACCTCCCATTCCCATTCCTTCAAGGCAAACTCTCCCCTGGTGAGTCAGCTAAGTCTGGTAGATTCAGTTGAGGCAGGTCCAGTCTCCTTCTCCCTGTACCAGGGCTGAGCAAAGTGTCTTAGCATAGGTCCTAGGTTCCTAGGTGCATTGAGGACAGGTCCCGGTCCTACTGTCTGGGGACCTCCTAAACAGTTCAAGCTCATCAACTGTCTCACTTATCCAGAGGGCCCAGTCTAGTTCCATGGGGCCTCCTCAGCTATTGGTTCACAGTTCATGTATTTCCACTAGTTGTTTTATCCAATCATGGTCTCAATATCTCTTATTCATATAATCTCTCCTCTCTCTCACCAATTGGATTCCTGGAGCTCCACCTGGAGTAGCCTTGGTCATGGTGGCTCTTCATAACAATAAAACAGTATCTAAGACATTCACCAAGGACATCATCCATGCATATAAATACATTGTTATCTGTTGAAATGTGAAAATCATGTGTCAATGATAAACGACTTTATTAATGACCACTTGTAAGAAATATGTGAAACTCTTCCTGAACTAAGGGTCTGGAATTAGAAACTGTCATGTCTGGGTTGTGTGCTTTCAGCTTCCCAGATTGCAGCCATATAGGGCTGCTCTAGTCTTCCTGCAGGTGTCCACTCTGTCCCTTTTTACACATGGCTTCTGGAAATCCTATTGGCTTTCATCTGTTTTATGACATCATTCCCCCTCTCAACCAATTAGCACCAGATAGAGATTTGCAGTTACCACATGTGACCAAATGTGCCTCAGTGCTGAGCATCTTTGATCCTGCACAGATGTGGTATTTTGACTTTGAAACCTAACAATCCACTCTCTCATCCCTTTATCCAGATCCTACTCTTTTTTTGTTCCCATCCCTCTCTCCAGATCCTATTTCTGTTCTGTCCCCATCCCTCTATCCAAATCCTATTTCTGTTTTGTCCCCATCCCTCTATCCAGATCCTACTCCTTCCCCCAATCCCTCTATCCGGATCCTACCCCTCCCCCGTCCCTTTATCCAGATCCTCCTCCCTTTTTGCCCTCATCCCTCTATCCAGATCCTACTCCTGTTTTTGTCCCCATTCCTTTATCTAGATCCTATTTCTGTTTTGTTCCCATCCCTCTCTCCAGATCCTACTCCTGTTTTGTTCCTGACTTGAAGATGTCAGGTAGGAAAAGAAAGTTTAATGTATGTTTAATTGGAGAGTTCACTAAATTGGGAAGATTCAAAACAATGTGAGATAAAGGGGAAAGTGCTGAACAACAGGCTGGTGCCCTAAAGTGGTCTCGGCTCTGACATTTGTTAGGGATGTGATTTGGACAGAATATTTCCTCATCCTCTCACTAAATGTTCCTTCTCCTTCCTTGGTGGGATAACAGGCTTCCAGGGCTCAGAGTTCTCTGAAGTATTGAGTCTTTAGGAGCAAGTCATAGAGAAGAAAATCAGAGTTTCTGGGACTGTTTCAGCTGAAGGTGAGAGAGAGAGAGAGAGAGAGAGAGAGAGAGAGAGCGAGAGCGAGCTGAGTATGAAATGAGGAGAACTAAGGGCCAAGACACTTCCCTCCACACAGTTTTCCACAACAATACTTCACAGTTGGTGCTGGTCAGCATTAGTGGTGAGATATGAGGGGACTTGAGAATATAGCTGGCAGTGTTCCATTAGCAGCTGAGATCAGCTGACCTTTTCTGACTAGGCAGATGCCCCTCCCTCTTCCATGGCTGCACATGTGTCTTCCCTGAAGTAGTGGGGGAGAGGAAAGTCTGATTTCCCTGCTAAAGCAGGACTGTTTGTGACAGTGAATGGTAGGAGCACCTGTGTTCTCTCTGGCACCTGCACACTGGGAAAATGATAGGCCCTTTACGGACACTAAAGGTCCTCGCCCATGTTTAGTGCAGTTCACAGATAGCTGTACAACCCTGGCCCATATGCCACATAAACTCCTAAAGTAACTACTAGTCAGAGCCTGGTACCATTCCCCTGCAATCTCAGCCCTTGGGAGACAGAGGCAGGAGAATCAAGGAGACCATGCCAGTCTCTAGCTGCACAGTGACTTTGGTGATAGCCAGGGTGTTAAAGACCATTCCTGAAGAAATAAAATAAAACCAATGGAGTTTTAAAAATCAGCATTCCCAATGTTTGGAGTCTTCTGTCTAGTTAAAAGAGAACTAGAGAGGAGGAAGAAGCACAGGGTAGGAAGGCTGAAGCTCTTGGAAGAGCAATTTGGGGCTGTTTACCTAAAGACCAGGCCATCTAGACTTGGAGACCGTCAACTAAAAAGAAAAGTACATTGGTGGGGGAGAAAATAGAAGATGGAGGAGAGAGAGCATGGAACATGGAGGTGTTTACCATGATAACACAGGATACATGGGACTGAATGCTCAAGGGAGCCAGAAGACTTCATTGAACAGTAAATTACTCAGGTGATTGAGTAATTTGCTCAACACCGCATAAACAGAGAGGGATTTAGTGAACATATAGTTATACCAGGAAGTAAACTGAGGCTGGGAAAAGGTGTGATTGGAGGGCCAGCTTATCATGAAAGATATCTTTTGTGTTTGTTTGTTTGTTTTCTCTGCTGATTTCTTGAACACTGGTGAAGCTTAACAATTATGAAAATGAACTGGATGGTGGTGGCACATGCCTTTAATCCTAGAAGTTGGGAGACAGAGGCAGGTTGAACTCTATGATTTCGAGTCCAGCCTGCTCTACAGAGTGAGATTCAGTGCAGGCACCAAAAGTACACAGAAAAACCCTGTCTTGAAAAAAAAAAGAAAAAATATGAAAATAAGATTGCTATAGATATAACAATTCTGAGCTGAGTGTCTGGACTCATGGGTGAAATCTCAGCACCCAGGTGGCTGAAGCTGGAGGACTGGTACTGGTTGTTGGCAAATCTAGGATTAATTGTGAATTACAAGCCAACTCCAGTAACAAAGACAAAATTATTTCTGAAAAAAAATTTTTAAAATAGAATTTTTTCTACACACAATGCTAGCTCAGTTAGAAAGGTTTAAAAGACAGTGCTGGATCCCTTATTTCTCTGACCTCTGGAGAACACATGAATTGTAAAAAGTGTGGCAGAGCCTGTGTGCCTTAAGGATCAGCTTTCAAACTGAAGCTGCTTCCTCAACTTCACAGCCATTGTCTTCACTAGAGTACAGACTTGCAGATCATAAGGAATCATAGAACTACCCAATAAAACTCAGGTCTGCATCTCTAATATATTTACTTTTTATTTTCAAGAAGTTTTTGACTAGGATACCAGTATAGCTTTATGACACCTTTCTTCCTCATAGCGAATCAGTACCTGAATGGTCTTTTTGGTCCTTATGATGCTGGCAAACATACATTTCCCCAGTGTCCAGGATCTCTGATCCTGGACATGTGAGTTGTTTGTTTCTGAATCCAGACACTGTTCTTGTCTTTTTATCTGATTCTTATAACTGTATTTTTATTATTATTATCTTCCCAACAATGTCTGCTAAGCAAAGAAATTGAAACATTTCTTTCATTCAATTTTCCCATACATTTTGAGAAGTCCAGACAGTGTGGAATCATGGGTAGAATATTGAACGAGAATCTGGTGTCCTAACTAGAATCTTATCCCTGATATATCTAGAGTTATGATTTTGGACAGAGCATTTCCTCTTTCACTAAATGGAACTTTACATGCCACAATGGAACATCTGACAGAGTGGGCTCTGTGCTCACTGAGGTGTTAAGTGTTTATGAGCTCAGTGTAGACAAAGTACTCAGGTAGTTCCTGAGAGTGATTCCACAGAAGAGGAGAAAGAACCGGGTGTATAGACAGGCACACTCAGAGCCAAGATGCTCCACTGCAGCAGCAACCCTCCACTTAGTTTTCCACATTAGCATTTCCATGTTAGTGCTGTTGAGCAGTAGTGTTGGGATGTGAGGGGAACTGGTGGCCACATCTGCCACTCATTCATGAGCAGGGTTGCCTTGGTGGAGCTGGCTGGATAGGGAGCTGTGTCCTACCTAGAGATCAGTGAGCAACCCTCCTGGACCTGGGGAATACAGTTAGGACAGGACCTTCAGGGTAGAGAATGGGGACTGTGTTTCATGTCTAGGGCACATGAGCAACTGTTTCTTCTGCTGTGATCCCCAAAGAAACTCTCTAAAAGTAGTTTCAGGGACAGGACTGTTTGTTTGTGTGTGTCTCCTGAGCACTTGGGAGTTGAATTAGCTGAGTTACCACTAGTTCATGGCTAGCACCCTCTGTTTCATAGTGAGTTTGTGGAGTGCATGCCTGAAAAATAAATCCCTGTAGAGTTTTAAGGGAATTTTTTCTACATTGTATATTTTCCCAACATTATATTTTTATTGATTACTTGGCAATTTTATATAATGCATCTGATAAAAATAGCTTCCCATTCCTCCCAGGGGCACCCTCCCACTTTTGTGCCTGCCCAAAAGAAGAAAATAAACACCCAAGTTCTAATTTGTGTTTTCCTTGTATTCATTGTAACATGGTAAAAGTCTCACTGGCCAGCCCCTTAAAAATATCTAAGTCTTTCCCCACACTCAACAGCCACATCTCCTGCCGGAAGCCATCAACTGAAAAGAACTACATTTCAGCATCTTTATCACAAAAGACTTTATCACTTTAAAGACTCTCTGCAGTGGCTTACTGTCTAGACTGCTTCCGTTTTTATTTGAAGGAGGGAAAAGGCTCCTGTGATATGTTTCTCATTCTCAATTATGAGTCTACAGTCATTGTCACCACTGCAAAAGAAGCTTCCTTGCCTGGAACAGCCAGTGGCAGCACACCTCATTGACTTCCACATGGTTTCTGGTGGCAGCATGGACTATGGACACCAACATGGCTCCTAACTATAGCACAGTCCCTGGAGGCCTTTTGAGGAAACCCAGTCCAGAAAATGAACCATTCTCCATCTCTGTTAGTGTGAGCTTCAGCAGCTATAGGTTCACTTACCTCTGGCCCGTGTATGAAATCAGCTCTGCTATTTTTTTTTTTCAATTTCATGAGACCACTTCTTAAAAGCATCTTCCCATAGGACCTGCCATATTTTTGTTGTTACAGAGATACTGTTTTCTCTCAGATTCATCCACTGCTGTCCCTTCTCCACTCTGATACTCCTTGGGTCTCTCAGGCTCCTTTGAGCTGCTCCATAGGCCTGTGGATGCCAGCAGCCACTACCATCTTGAATTGATCTCCATTGTAAATTCTTGAAAAAATTTATTTAATCCCAGTTTTAAATTAAAATTGAATTTAGGTTGTGACTACTACCTCAGCCATAAAATTGCAGGATTGAAACCTGTATGTCCAAGGCCATAGTGGTCAGTGAGTTAGCAATACATAAATTAATATAAACTAACATTAATTATTGGAGAGGCAAATTAGCTGCTTTCCTAACTACTTGTATCTGGTGACAGGTGATATTCTCAAACCCTGGCTCACAGACCATCAGAGCTGTACAGATATTAAAGGACCTTTCACTGATGGGGCCTCAAAGGAGGTAATTCTCATTGCTGCTGAATAAAGAGGTCATTTGTATGCAATCAAATGGAGCAAATTTTAAAGCCTCGTGCCCTTTTCTATGTTTAAACTAGTGAACTTGACTTTTTTTCTCCCAGGTGGACATGTCTCACTTTGCCTTTCAATGGAGTTGTGGTCACAGAAAACAGGTCAATACTGTGAGAGTTTGTCTCTTGAATGCATTGTACTTCTGCTCTCAGAGACCCTGACTCCCTAGACAAGGTTCAAGAAAGGCTTGTCTAATGCTGTGGTCTACAGAGCTCACAGTTCTCAAAGGGTTTTTTTCTTCTGCTGCTTCTGACCCTTAATTCCTGGAATCCTTAAATAGCAAGAACTGAGTTTTCCTTGCTCATTGTCTCACAAAGGTCCTTGAAGACTCGAGTATCCTAGATACTAATTATCTAGTAATCACTTAGGACACCCCATCACAAATCCTTTTGCTTCTAGCTGGGGTTGCATTGTGGAAGGCATGAGTAGGATTTCCTCCAAGCTTGGGTGCTCTCTAACTGCCTTGGTATTATCAGGAGAAGCCCTGTGGTAACTGCTGGGTTTATGCTCATGCACAATCCTCTGATGTGTGCACAACCACTCATAGATATGTAAAATCTTCTAGTGCAAATCTCAATAAACAGGCGGTGTGTAAGATCTGTTCCTTAATTTAAATGCTACCCAAGACCTTCTCTCCATTGTTTCATAGGACACAGACATCCCTATTCCCAAACTCTACCAGGTATTATTGTAGTAAGAGGATCCTCAGCTGGGTTTGTTCATA